>NC_037688.1:25868119-26101669 GCF_003255815.1 Theropithecus gelada
TTTTTTTTTTTTTTTTTTTTTGAGATGGAGTCTCACTCTTGTCGTGTAGGCTGGAGTGCAGTGGTGTGATATCGGCTCACTGCAACCTCCGTCTCCTGGGTTCACGCCATTCTCCTGCCTCAGCTTCCTGAGTAGCTGGGACTATAGGTGCCCGCCACCATGCCCGACTAATTTTTTTTGTATTTTTAGTAAAGATGGCGTTTTGCCATGTTGGCCAGGCTGGTCTCGAACGCCTGACCTCGTGATCCACCTGCCTTGGCCTCCCACAGTGTAGGGATTACAGGTGTGAGCCACTGCGCCCGGCGGTTTTTTTTTTTTTTTTTTTTTTTGAGACGGAGTCTTGCTCTGTCGCCCAGGCTGGAGTGCAGTGGCCGGATCTCAGCTCACTGCAAGCTCCGCCTCCCGGGTTCACGCCATTCTCCTGCCTCAGCCTCCCGAGCAGCTGGGACTACAGGCGCTCGCCACCTCGCCCGGCTAGTTTTTTTGTATTTTTTAGTAGAGACGGGGTTTCACCGTGTTAGCCAGGATGGTCTCGATCTCCTGACCTCGTGATCCGCCCATCTCGGCCTCCCAAAGTGCTGGGATTACAGGCTTGAGCCACCGCGCCCGGCCATCGCCCGGCGGTTTTGCTCTTTTCTGATTACTTCTTTGTGTTCCTAAAGTATGTGAGGAGCAGCGTTAAAATGATTTGGAGGCAGGGTATGGTGGTATATACCATTTATATAAGGAGGATAGGGGATGATTATATATATTTATTAGTTTATTCAGGGAAGATTTTTGGAGAGACACAGAAGAAACTAGTAACATTGGTTTCCTCTGGGGAAGGAAACTTAAGTTGTTTTTTTTTTTTTTTTTTTGAGACGGAGTCTTGCTCTGTCGCCCAGGCTGGAGTGCAGTGGCACAATCTCGGCTCACTGCAAGCTCCACTCCGCCTCCCAGGTTCACGCCATTCTCCTGCCTCAGCTTCCCAAGTAGCTGGGACTACAGGCACACGCCACCACGCCTGGCTAATTTTTTGTAATTTTAGTAGAGACGGGGTTTCACCATGTTAGCCAGGATGGTCTCGAACTCCTGACCTCATGATCCACCCGCCTCGGCCTCCCAAAGTGCTGGGATTACAGACGTGAGCCACTGCGCCCGGCCGAAACTTAAGTTTTTATTTGGTTGTGCATAGATAGTAAATTCCCATTACAGGGATGCTACTGAAAATAATTAACTGGCACAACACTGGCACTGATCAGTCAGAAGAGATACCAATCAGTATGCCACACATGTACATACTAGCTGAATATCTGCTTTGTTCTCATGGTTCAAAAATTGAAGCCAGATAAAAAGTATAAATTGAGGTTGGGTGCGATGGCTCATGTCTGTAATCCCAGCACTTTGGGAGGCTGAGGTGGGCAGATCACCTGAGGTCAGGAGTTCAAGACCAGGCTGGCCAAAAGGGTGAAACCCCATGTCTACCAAAAAATATAAAAATTAGCCAGGTGTGGTGGCACACACCTGTAGTCCTAGCTACTTGAGAGGCTGAGGCAGGAGAATCATATGAACCCCAGAGGTGGAGGTCGCAGTGAGCCAAGATCATGCCACTGCACTCCACTCTGGGCCACAGAGTGAGACCCTGTATCCAAAAAAAAAAAAGTATAGATTGAAACGTTTCTCATTCTTTAGGGAGGGAGACTTCTTTCTTGTTACCCATTTGAATCTCTCAAATTTTGAATGTTTTACCTATTCAAAAAAGCAAGTAAGTTAAATAGAAAGGAAGGAAGGAAGGAAATTCTGTTGTTGAGAAGGCTATTATTGTGGAAGGGGCAGTGAAACTGAATTCTAGATCCTGTGATTCTATAAGGAAGGGCTGGATATATGTGAGTAAAAGGACAGATGGAGCCAGGGGGAGTGCTGGGGCTTCCTCTAGGCCTTCAAGGTTTCTTTTATGACCAGTGTAGTCCAGGCTTGGTAGATTTTCCAGCCTACCCCTTTTTCTCTAAAATCCAGGCTCAGCCTGGCTGAGTCTGTGGTGGTTTAATGTTCTCTCTGATTCCAGTTTGTCATCCTTAAGCATGAAATTGAAGTGTAATAACCGAACTTACACCTTCTGAGCATTTTCTGTGAGCATTAGTATGTAATCTTTACACTGGCAGCATATATTTATTGGAATTGTTTTTGTCTTTTTTTTTGCCTTCATCTCGCTCTTAATGGATTCAGATTTTTAAAGATCCCCGTCCTCCATTATTAAAGTAATTAATACCATTGTCTAGAAGTTGGAAAATATATACAAGTACAGAAAAGAGTGGGAAAATCACCAGTAACTCACCATAAAGAGCAACCACCATTACTATTATCAAGATTCAAGCGGTTGTGTGGGTTGGTGGCTTCCATTTCCTGAGGCTTTTGTTAGAGTTGGGCATGGGTCTGGGCTGGGACATTGTTGCTGGCAGAAGAGAAGGGCCTAGACAAGGTTCGTAAGTTGTGTGCACCTTAGTAGCTTTGCTGGTGGTGTTGATGCCTATGCAAGCATTGGGTATGATAGGAAGAAGGCGCATTTGATCTTATTTCAAAGGAAGGATGATTCATTGTTTTTTTTTTTTTGTTTTTTTTTTTTGAGACGGAGTCTCGCTGTGTCACCCAGGCTGGAGTACAGTGGCGCGATCTCGGCTCACTGCAAGCTCCGCCTCCCGGGTTTACGCCATTCTCCTGTCTCAGCCTCTGAGTAGCTGGGACTACAGGCACCCGCCACCACGCCCGGCTAGTTTTTTGTATTTTTAGTAGAGACGGGGTTTCACCATGTTAGCCAGGATGGTCTCGATCTCCTGACGTCGTGATCCACCCGCCTCGGCCTCCCAAAGTGCTGGGATTACAGGCTTGAGCTACCGCGCCCGGCCTGATTGTTTTTTAAGGGCTTGGAAGATGGTGGGATTTAGTTTATTAAGACACTGACACGTGGGTTAGGGAGTGGGCAGTCTTGAAAAATAAGTTTTATATAGCCCATTTCTAGATAGATTTGTGGGTTTTACCAAGGGGATCAGAACGATGACTTTTTTTTGTTTGAGATGGGGTCTTGCTCTGTCACCCAGGCTGGGGTACAGTGGCGCAATCTTGGCTCACTGCAACCTCTGCCTCCTGGGTTCAAGCAATTCTTCTGCCTCAGCCACCTGAATAGCTGGGACTACAGGCGCACACCACCATGCTCGGCTGATTTTTGTATTTTTGGTAGAGACAGGGTCTCACCATGTTGGCCAGGCTGGTTTCGAACTCCTGACCTCAGGTGATCCACCTGACTCAGCTTCCCAAAGTGCTCAGATTATAGGTGTGAACCACCACGCCCAGCCTGTAAATTTTAAAAGTCATCACTCTGGTCCGGCCAGCCTGGTCAACATGGTGAAACCCTCTCTCTACTAAAAATATATTAAAAAATTAGCCAGGTATGGTGGTGCATGCCTGCAGTCCTGGCTACTTAGGAGGCTGAGGCAGAAGAATCACTTGAACCAGGGAGGTGGAGGTTGCAGTGAGCTGAGATTGCACCACTGCACTCCTGCCTGGGTGACAAAGCGAGACTCTTGTCTAAAAAAAAAAAAAAAAAAAAGTTATCACACTTCAGTCCCAGATGTTGTGGGCACAGATACTGCTGCCCTCCTACTTGTTTAAAAGAAGTGATGGTTGCCAGTAGGCCTTGGTCCCCTGGAGGTGAGTGCCGAGGTGATGCCCAGTTGCCAGACCCCATCCCATGGAGAGGGCCATACTGTCTCCCAGCTGTAAGAAGAGCTTTTGTGTGTTTCTCCTTAGGGAGGAATGGGAGCTGCTCTGCTGTCAGACCCTGACAAGATTGAGAAGGTAAGTCCTCCACAGGTGAAAGCAGGGGTCCTCAAACACAGCCCCAAACTAGAGTTGTCTAGAATGCCTCCTTCCACTATTCCAGATTTACTGATGTCCACCCAGTTTCTCTCCCTGAGGCCTAGCAATTTCCAAAAAATCTTCCCAGTGATTTTGACATGCAGCCAAGTTTGGGAACCCTTGAGCCAGCCTACAGCAGCTTTGAAGTTCCTAAAAAGCCCAGAGCTAGAGACATGTCAACAAAGGGCCAGGGGTCCTGAGGACTCATAGAGAACCTCTTCTGTATTGCCTGTCTCCCTTCTGGGAAGGTCTTGAGAGCAGAGGCCAGGCCACCTGTGGTGAGGACAAGCTCAGTGGCCATATGTGTCTGTATGTGTGTGGGTGGATTGGCCTCTCCCAAGGCACTTGAGGAGAGCAGCAGTGGGTCCCCTGTGTCCTGAAAGAGTCTACCCCAGCCCTTGGAGAGCAGCCCAGGCCAGGGTTAGGGGAGGCAAGCTGAAGTTAGTCTCTCTCTGTTCCCCTTTCTTTGGTGATTCTGTAGGCTAGCTTAATGAGGCCCCGGGGACAGGTTGGCATTTACTACCTGGCATTGTGAGCTGCCAGGGTATATGGCAATGACATTCTCTGCCACACCATCTGTATCCTTTGTGTTCCTCTCCCAGTCTGCCAGCCCTTTCCTTTTAGCTCCTTCGTTTTCCTTTTCATTCTCTATCACTACTTCCCTATCTGGGCTTTAAGCCTCATCCTGCTTCCCGGAGGCTAGAGCAACTTGGGACTCAGGCACCACCAATGAGAGCTGCCATCATTGCCAATGAGAGCTGCATGGTTGCTGTATCAGCAGCTCAACCCTGCATGTTCCTCCAGCCCCGCTGTCTCTGGGACATAGGAAGACCACTGTGCTTGCTGGATACGTGCCTTCTCATTTTCCCCATGTGCAGCCAGAGATACTCGATCTGTAGTGTACCCGTATAATGTGCCTTTCTTTTTTTTGAGACAGAGTCTTGCTCTGTCACCCAGGCTGGAGTGCAGTGGCACAGTCTCGGCTCACTGCAACCTCTGCCTCCAGGGTTCAAGTGATTCTTCTGCCTCAGCCTCCTCAGTAGGTGGGATTACAGGTGCCCGTCATGACGCCCGGCTAATTTTTGTATTTTTTAATAGAGATGAAGTTTCATCATGTTGGTCATGCTGGTCTTGAGCTCCTGACCTCAGGTGATCCACCCACCTTGGCCTCCCAAAGTGGTGGGATTACAGATGTGAGCCACTGTGCGCAGCCATAATGTGCCTTTCATTTGATTCTGAAAACCCTTGAAGTAGACAGGATTGGCATTTATCTCCGTTTGATCAAGGACAATAAACTAAAGCACAAAGAAAGAAAATAATTTGCTTAAGATCATATAGTAAACAAGTGGCAGGCAGAGCCAGCTTGTGAACCATAGTCTCTTCTGACTCCTAGTGTCAGCACCCTCTCCAGTAGCATCTCAGGTTCCAGGTGCCTGGGTATAGTTTGTAAGTGTCAGGTCAATAGGCACCTCAACTTGGAAATCTCCGGTTAGACACTTCTGTGCAGGGTGGAGTGGAAGGAGACATCTTGGATGTCAAATTGGTTTCCACACCTAGGAGAGGGGGCCCCAGCAGGGAGGATGTGGTTCACAACATGAGCACACAGGCATTTTTGTTTTCCTCCAGCCTCCTGTTTTCTCAGACCCAGGCTGTTGGCTCTATCCTCTCTACTGCCCCTCTTTGAATGAGGCAGATTTCATCCATGAGGCAGCAGAGATACATTCAACTTCAGAAGCCTAGTTCATTCCACTACTTCTCTGATTGGGTACTTAGATGGGCCAGGTTGGACTGATAGATGGGGTTTGCCCCATGGTGGGGAGGTTGCAGGCTTCCACAACAAAGCCAGATGTGGCTTAGGTGTAGGGGCTGGATTCAGTTTGGGTCCAGACCATGCTGGCAAGCTGGGTGGCCTGGGTGAGAGCTTTGCGGGTCTTTCCAGGCTTGGTGTTTTAGGCCCATGGTTCCATCTGTGGGAGTGTCTTAAGACCACCTCTAGAAATTTTCTCAAAGATTCTTGTTTGGGGTTATGAAAACCTTGGAAACACATAACGTTGGTGGTTGTACAACATTGTGAATGTAATTATACACTTAAAAATGTTGCCGGGTGCAGTGGCTCACGCCTATAATCCCAGCTCTTTGGGAGGCCGAGGCAGGTGGATCACCTGAGGTTGGGAGTTCAAGACCAGCCTGACCAACCTGGAGAAACCCCGTCTCTACTAAAAATACAAAAAATTAGCCAGGGTGGCGGCGCATGCCTGTAATCCCAGCTACTTGGGAGGCCGAGGCAGGAGAATCGCTTGAACCCGGGAGGCAGAGGTTGCGGTGAGCCAAGATCATGCCATTGCACTCCACCTGGGCAAAAAGAGCAAAACCCTGCCTCAAAAAAAAAAAAAAAATGTTTAAGATGGCAAATTTCATGTTTTATATATTTTACCCCAGTTATAAATAAAGGATGCTATCCGTTGAGAATTCTGCTGACCCTTGGGGTGAGTAGGGGTGGAGAGTGGGATATCAATCTCTGAGAAAGCTTCTACCAGGTAACTCTGGATATGCTCCCTGGATTAAGAACCTCAGTTTTATTTTATTTTTAAAAATATTTATTTATTTTGAGAGGGAGTCTCACTCTGTTGCCCAGGCTGGAGTGCAGTGGTGCGATCTCAGCTCACTGCAACTTACACCTCTTGGGTTCAAGAGATTCTCCTGCCTCAGCCTCTGAGTAGCTGAGATTACAGGCGTGCACCACAATGCCTGGCTAATTTTTGTATTATTAGTAGGTACAGGGTTTCACCTTGTTGTTTAGGCTAGCCTGGAACTCCTAACCACAGGTGATCTGGCCTCCCAAAGTGCTGGGATTACAAGCATGCGCAGGGCATCCCCCTTGTGTACACTGCACTTGGGCCATGGCTGACAACTGGCAGGGCCAGGACTTGAGCTCAGGTCTCACTGCTTTCCAGGCCTATGCTTTCCTATCCTCATTTGCTGCCTCCCAGAAACCAGGGGAGCGAAGGAGCCTACTTTTCTTCAGTTGGCCAGTGAGTCTATTGAGGCAAGCCTTCTTGTAGGTAAATGTGTTGTTCCTCTGCTCAAATATGGACTTGTCTCTCGTTCTTTCTCCCCAAAGACTTGGATTTGGAGAGTTGGTGTCCAGAAGAGTTTCATGCTAGACCCTGGCCAGAAGACAATTTCTAGTTGCCATTTCCCCTCAGTGTGACCCTTGCAAGTGGCTAGGGTTTTTGGTTACCTAATTTCCTTCCTAGCCCTTAACACACACATGAAATGCACAGAAATACTGAAAAAAGTACTGAGAGCTACTTGGATAGAATACAGCAAAAGGAAGCTCTGCAAGACAGAGAATTGGATCAGACCAGGTGGTGTTGCTTAAATCACCAAATGTCAGAGGATTCTAAGTGAGCACTTGTAATGGAAACTTTTGGAGATGTTGCTTTGAGCACGAAGGATGGGACTAGAATGAGAATTTTTATTGTATTTCTTGATGAACCTGTCAGACCCCGACTTAAAAGGTCAGTGCCTGTTTAAGGCCTGCCAAGGTGACCCTAAGACCTCAGGCCCAGTCTGCCTCCTGGGACAGCACCTAGGGACTGTTCATTCCTGCCAGTCCCTGGCAGTTGGGTCAGCAGGTCCTGTCTTGCTCATGAACTGTCCACCTGTCTGTCAGTCCATCCAGCCTCTTGGTTAGATGTCTTCTGGCATGGCCTGCTTCATTCAGCCTGTCCCCTGAAAGGCCTCCACTACTGGTTTTTGCAACCTGGCTCTCTGCTGCCCCCGCCTGTCTAGAATCAAGACTGGCAGCAGCCACCTAGATATCCCCCTGCTCTGCTAGACAGACATACAGTTCTTGGAAGAGGGTTCTTGGGTTCATCTTTCCTCCAGCTTGCCTGGCCTGAAATTTCTGATAAGGGAAGAAGATAGCAATGACACAGACATGCAGTGTCATCTACACCTCTCTATCTCTGATTCTTGTGTGGTCTGGTCTTGCTACCTCCCTGTCACTTTCCTGCATGACGTCTTGATCTTTCTTTGAAATCTTTTGCAATTGCAATGTGATAAGCACTTTTAAATATGTTGAGTACATTGTCTTTTCTTTGCCAGTTTAGGGGAGTATATCTGACTCCCTTAAAGAGGAATGCAGGCCCTTAAGAGCCTTCCTGTTCCCTCACCTTGCAAGTCCTGGAACAACACACAGGGAACATTCTCTTCACCCAGGAAAGAAGCTGTTCCCCCCTCCCCACGCCCCCCCCTTTTTTAAAAATAGCAACAGGGATGGGCTAGGTGCAGTGACTCACGCCTGTAATCCCAGGACTTTGGGAGGCTGAAGCAGGTAGATTGCTTGAGCTCAGGAGTTTGAGACCAGCCTGGCCAACATGGTGGTCCCAGCTACTATGGAGGCTGAGGTGGGAGGATTGCTTGAGCTAGGGAGGCAGAGGTTGCAGTGAGCCAAGATTGCACCACTGCACACTAGCTTGGGAAACAGAGCCAGACCCTGTCTCAAAACAAAACAAACAAAAAGGGAACAGGGTCTTGCTGTGTTGCCCAGGGTGGTCTTGAACTCCTGGCTTCAAGCAGTCTTCCCACTTCAGCCTCTCAAAGTGTTGGGATTACAGGCATGAACCACCACACCCAGTTAGCTATGTGTTCTTTTTTTCTTTTTTTTTTTTTTTTTTTTTTTTTTTTTTTTGAGACGGAGTCTCGCTCTGTAGCCCAGGCTGGAGTGCAGTGGCCGGATCTCAGCTCACTGCAAGCTCCGCCTCCCGGGTTCACGCCATTCTCCGGCCTCAGCCTCCCGAGTAGCTGGGACTATAGGCGCCCACCACCTCGCCCGGCTAGTTTTTTGTATTTCTTAGTAGAGACGGGGTTTCACCGTGTTAGCCAGGATGGTCTCGATCTCCTGACCTCGTGATCCACCCATCTCGGCCTCCCAAAGTGCTGGGATTACAGGCTTGAGCCACCGCGCCCGGCCTTTTTTTCTTACTTATTATTATTATTATTATTATTATTTTTTTTTTTGGAGACGGAGTCTCGCTGTGCTCCCAGGCTGGAGTGCAGTGGCGTGATCTCGGCTCACTGCAAGCTCCGCCTCCCGGGTTCACGCCATTCTCCCGCCTCAGCCTCCCAAGTAGCTGAGACTACAGGCGCCCGCCACCACGCCCGGCTAGTTTTTTGTATTTTTTTTTAGTAGAGACGGGGTTTCACCATGTTAGCCAGGATAGTCTCGATCTCCTGACCTCGTGATCCACCCGCCTCGGCCTCCCAAAGTGCTGGGATTACAGGCTTGAGCCACCGCGCCCGGCCTACTTATTATTATTATTATTATTTTTAGCCATGTGTTCTTAACCAAGGCTAGGCTCAGAATGATACTGAGGATGGGGTGGAGTGTGTTGGGCAGAGCCTTTTGAAAACACACATTCCTAAGCCCTGCCCTTAGAGACTGATTCAGGAAATAATAGTGTGGAATTCAAGAGTTTGTATTTCTTCAGTTCTCCAGATAATTCTGGTATTTGTCCTGGCAAAGGCTCAGTGAGTTGCACACAGGTGTGCACGCATAACTGTTCACTCACTCATTCATTCAGCATATTTGACAAATATGTATATACCACTAGGTGCTAGGCAGGCACTGGGGCTCCAGTGTAGAACAAAGGCAGATCCCTTGCCTCGTGGAGCTTATTTATGTATGTGTGTAACAGACACACGCATGCATTCACACATACACAAACTGTTCATGCCACCAGAATGCACAGCCTGTAGCGGAGTTAATTAGTTCAGGCAGTGTGGTGGTTTGTTCTAGAAGACATAGGTGCTCTTGTGTTTTCCTCTCTGCAGATCCTCAGCACTCTTGTTAAAGGGATACGCAGACCTGTGACCTGCAAGATTCGCATCCTGCCGTCGGTAAGGATGGTGTGTTACGTTTGAAGGTCCATTCTCTTTGGTGATGTTGGATTTAGGTTTGTGAATGATTCTTGAGGTGCTAAATTAGGCTTGGAGGAGAGAGTAGAGCTGAGCCTACTTTAGGAGCCAGCAGCTGCTCCTTCTGGGGCTTCAGTAACCATCCTATGTGGTCCTCTTCCTCAGCTAGAAGATACTCTGAGCCTTGTGAAGCGGATAGAGAGGACTGGCATTGCTGCCATCGCAGTTCATGGGAGGTGAGTGGTCACATTTCTAGTGACTGACTGGTAGGGAGGTCCTAACCCATATTAGTGATTCTTCCTTAATTGATCTGTCATCCCAAGTGACAGACAATTTCTCTTCTACATATTCAGCCTATATCTGCCTAGCTCTTTGATATCCTATGAGTCTTGAGGGCAGGCAGACCCTGAATGAGCTTACATTTGCCTTTGTTTCATTTATGGAGCACCTATTGAGGGTAGGTACAGAGGTTTAGAAACGCAGAGAGACTAAGAAAGGAGAAACACCTCTACCATCAGGATGTGTAAATGCTAGAGATTGAGTGACTTGCTCAAAATCGTACCATGCAGCCAGTTCGTGGTGGAATTCTGACCCTCATGAGAAAATCTCATTTATTTCCTTCCTTCCCTCCTTCCTTCCTTCCTTCCTTCCTTTCTTCCTTCCTTCCTTCCCTCCTTCCCTCCTTCTCTCTTTCCTTCCTCTCCTTCCTCCCCTCCCATCTCCTCCCCTCCCCCCTCCCCTCTCCTCTCCCCTCTTCTCCTCTCCTTCTATCTCTTTGCCATTCTGTCACCCAGGCTGGAGTGCAATAGCGCAGTCTTGGCTCACTGCAATCTCCATCTCCCGGATTCAAGTGATTCTTCTGCCTCAGCCTCCTGAGTAGCTAAGACTACAGGCATGCTCCACCATGCCCAGCTAATTTTTATATTTTTTAGTAGAGACGGGGTTTCATCACATTGGCCGGGCTGGTTTCGAACTCCTGATCTCAGGTGATCCACCCACCTTGGCCTCCCAAAGTGCTGTGATTACAGGCATGAGCCTCTAGGCCCAGCCTTATTTTCTTTCTATTATATTGAGCAATGACTTCTCCCTTGAATAATCCCAGACAGATTGCTTTGTTTATTTGTTTTTCATTGTTGTTGTTGTTTTTTGAGACAGTCTTGTTCTGTTACCCAGGCTGGAGTGAAGTGGCACAATCATAGCTCACTGCAGCCTCAAACTCCTGGGCTCAAGTGATCCTCCCGTCTCAGCCTCCTGAGTGCCTTAAACTATAGGCACATGCCACCACACCTGGCTAATTTTTTATTTTGTTGTTGTGACGGGATCTCCTTATGTTGCCCAGGCTGGTCTCAAACTCCTGGGCTTAAGTGATCCTCCTGCCTCAGCCCCTCAAAGTGCGGGGATTACAGGCGTGAGCCACCACAACCAGCCTATTCTTTTAAAGTCTCTGCCTCTCTTGTCTGCATTTGTTGGACTGCCAGCTGTCACAATGACTAAACAATCCTTCTAGCTGTAGCTAATGTAATTGCTGAGAGCTGAGGTTCTGAAGGCCACCCTTGGCTTACAGTCACACTTGTTTTCTGTGTCCAGGATGTGCTGCTTTTGTACAGCATCTCAGGTCAGTAGACCTGGGCCAGGGGGACCTCTCTTCTCTGAGTGATGTTCCTTTGGGCTTGGGGTCTTATAGGAAGAGCTCAAGTTGTTGATTGTGCTCTTACAACATTTTCAGGGAAGAGAACCCAGAACTCCCATCATACAAAGCAGAGCAAAGCAGAGTTGCTTGGGTTGAAGCCAGGAGGGAGGAGTACACACTTGTACACATATGCTACTTCCCAAGGCAGCAGGCTTTGGATTCAGACTCCCTGGTTTGAGATCTCGGCTCTGCTGCTTGATAACTGTATATCCTTGGGAAATCACTTAACCTTTCTGAGCACAACATTCCTTGTTTAGAAATTAAGATAATTTCTACTTTATAGGGTTGTCCCAAGGCTTTTATGAGATTGTGAATATAAATCCTTGGCACAGTGCATGGCATGTAGTATTCTTTCTCTTTTTCTTTTGAGATGGAGTCTTGCTCTGTTGCCCAGGCTGGAGTACAGTGGCGCGATCTCAGCTCACTGCAACCTTCGCCTCCAGGATTCAAGCAATTCTCCTGCCTCAGCCTCTTGAGTAGCTGGGATTATAGGTGCCTGCCATCATGCCTGGGTATTTTTTTTTTTTTTAAATTTTTAGTAGAGATGGGGTTTCACCATGTTGGCCAGGCTATCTCAAACTCCTGACCTCAAGTGATCCATCCACCTTGGCCTCCCAAAGTGCAGAGATTACAGGCGTGAGCCACTGTGCCCAGCCAGTATTCTCTTAATAAAGGAAGCTATTATTTTTTACCAGTAGTTGGGAACACTCAGAAGACAGATTTGGGTGAGTTTGAAGAAGCCCTTTCGGACCATCAAAGTTGTTAAGATGGGCGAAAAGTGACTACTGGAGATGTCGGGAGACAGAGGTAGAGGCTAGGTTGACAAGGCCCTCTGAGGCCTGTGGCCCTTGACCCTTTTTTTTTTTTTTTTTTTTTTTTTTGAGACAGAGTCTCGCTCTGTCGCCCAGGCTGGAGTGCAGTGGCCGGATCTCGGCTCACTGCAAGCTCTGCCTCCCAGGTTTATGCCATTCTCCTGCCTCAGCCTCCCGAGTAGCTGGGACTACAGGTGCCCGCCACCTCGCCTGGCTAGTTTTTTGTATTTTTTAGTAGAGACGGGGTTTCACCGTGTTAGCCACGATGGTCTCGATCTCCTGACCTCGAGATCCGCCCATCTCGGCCTCCCAAAGTGCTGGGATTACAGGCTTGAGCCACCGCGCCCGGCGACCCTTTTGTTGAAGAAGAGTATAGCAGAGGGGCCCAGGTGTGGTGGCTAATGCCTAGAATCCCAGCACTTTAGGAGGCCAAGGCAGGTGGATCACATGAGGTCAGGAGTTCAAGACTAGCCCGACCAACATGGTGAAACCCCGTTTCTACTAAAAAATACACAAAATTAGCCAGGTATGGTAGCTCATGCCTGTAATCCCAGCTACTTGGGAGGCTGAGGCAGGAGAATTGCCTGAACTCAGGAGGTGGAGGTTGCATTGAGCTGAGGTTGCACCATTGCACTCTAACCTGGGCAACAAGAGCAAAACACCGTCTCAAAAAAAAAAAGAACAAGAGTATAGCAGAGGGGACATACTCAGACAAGAGCTGGACAAGGGCTATCTGGTCGACCGTCTTCTCTGCTTTGTCTCTGAGCACAGCTCAGGTCAGGCCTCACATCAGCAGCCCTAAAACTCATGCACAAGAACTTGCAGTTGACCTTGGAAGGAGGGGCCCCAGGTTGTGGTCCTGCCTCGCTTGTGCTGTGGTGTGACAACCATGGTCCGTGGCCTGCCCTGGTTGCGGGGCCTACCCTGTGTCAGGTGCCTCTCCCTAGGATCAGCTCTGCAACTTGGCTTTGGCATTGGCAGCTGTGTGGGAGTGGCCAGTCTGAGCAGCAGCAGCTGTTCCCAGTCCCTTGGAGAGGGCAGGACTGGGACAGTAGGGGCAGCACTCTTATGGCCCTGTCCCTCATCTCTGGCAGAGGCAAAGGGAAGGTAGGGAAAAGCAACATGACCTTGGGAGCTGGTCCACCCACCTCGCCCCCCTGCAGTCAGGCTTCACCTGCAGGCCTCCAAGAGCTGGACTCAGCATGGATCTGTGCTGCCCCTGCCCCTCACAGTTCTTCTCCAGAGGGCAGGGAGAGCCATCCCCTGCCACCTGTCCTTGATGGCCACATGGCCACCTGACCTTCCTGAGGGTCAGTGGGGAGGACAGTAAGGTTTGGCTGAGGTAATCCTGTGAGTGGTGACGTGGCTTTTGGTGCTCAGCCCTCAGCCCCATCTTTCTATCTCCAAGGAAGCGGGAGGAGCGACCTCAGCATCCTGTCAGCTGTGAAGTCATCAAAGCCATTGCTGATACCCTCTCCATTCCTGTCATAGCCAAGTAAGCCTCCTTTCTTCATCATGTACTCTGTGTCCCACAGAGCTAAGGGCTGGGTGGTAGCCAGGCCCAGCCTTCCCTAGAGTGAAAAGTTTTAGGGGTGGCTTGGAAAGGGCAGGGCTTTCCACAAGATCCCAGACCCTGTTCCTTCTGCTGCCACCTGAGACCCTCCCCTCTGCATGCCTGTCTCTGGACTGAGGCTGCCGCCTGACTCCTGATGAAATGTATGGAGACAGAGCAGGGGTCCTTGGAGCAGCAGACTGCAGGGAGGGGAAAGTATGACCTAAGTGGGCCTCCTTCCCTCCTCTCGTGATCACCACGGTGTCTATTCCTCTTGCCAGGGTTTTGACTTAGCCCTCAGTGAACATGTAAGTGGCCTATTCAGCTTGGGGGTTTTCCTGTAGTCCCAATAGCCCAGTTATGGACCCATGTCTCCAGATGTGGGCTGGCTGTAGCCACTGTTTTAGATTAGGGGCAAGGAAAGTAAATTTCCTAGATTACCTATTAAGTGCCAGGCACTTTACATGTATTATCTTGGTTAGTGCTCCTAACTTCATAAGGGGATATGGATTCTAATATCCACTTTGCTGAAGCTATGATAGCTGAAGGGACTTGGGCAAATTTACATTGTTAATCAGTGGCAGATCTGAAAGCTGACTTTTTCTGAAAATGCTGATAGGTTCCATGATGGGGACACCCCTAACCCTCCGATTGCTTTTTAGCGGAGGATCTCATGACCACATCCAACGGTATTCGGACATAGAGGACTTTCGACAAGCCACGGCAGCCTCTTCTGTGATGGTGGCCCGAGCAGCCATGTGGAACCCATCTATATTCCTCAAGGAGGGTCTGCGGCCCCTGGAGGAGGTCATGCAGAAATACATCAGATATGTACGTCTCTGTACTTTTTTGAAACAAGCATTTCTGTCTACCACACTCCTGCAGAGAGCACTTTGTGTGAGCCCCCAGCTGCCAGCAGTGCTTGCTGTTTCTCTCCTTTTCTTTTTAGCTCATGTAGTGTAGCTGCACTAGCTCACTGCTGTATTGGGTCTCCCAGCTGCAGTGCTAAGAGAGGATGCTGGGGGCATGCCCCTACCATCTCCTAAAGCTTCCAGAGGTTTGCAGGTCATAGCAAGGACCTTCTAGATCCAGGATGCTGTTGGAGCCCCAAACACATGATATATATCTTTCTTTTTCTCACACGCTGCACATACAGAGGCATATGCACATGGACTGTGGGTTCTACATCATCAAAGGCATATGTGCCTTTACGTTGGCTCAGGAGCAGCCACAGCCAAGAGGAGCAATTGAGAAATTTCTCACCTGATTTGACTCATCAGTCAAAATCACTTCTAAAACTTTTCTATTGCTGATTCCAGAATGCTTTAACCATAACCCTCGACTTAGGGAATAGCCTTTTTTTTTTTTGAGATGGGGGTCTCGCTCTGTTGCGCAGGTGTGAGCATAGTGGCATAATCATGACACACTGCAGTCTTGACCTCCTGGGCTCAAGTGATCCTCCTGCCTCAGCCTCCCAAGTAGCTGGGACTACAAGCATGTGCCACCACACTCAGCTAATTTTTTATTTTTTTATTTTTTATTTTTTATTTTATTTTATTTTTTTGAGACGGAGTCTCGCGCTGTGTCACCCAGGCTGGAGTGCAGTGGCGCGATCTCGGCTCACTGCAAGCTCCGCCTCCCAGGTTCACGCCATTCTCCTGCCTCAGCCTCCGAGTAGCTGGGACTACAGGCGCCCGCCACCACGCCCGGCTAGTTTTTTGTATTTTTAGTAGAGACGGGGTTTCACCATGTTAGCCTGGATGGTCTCGATCTCCTGACCTCGTGATCCACCCGCCTCGGCCTCCCAAAGTGCTGGGATTACAGGCTTGAGCCACCGCGCCCGGCAAATTTTTTATTTTTTAAATAGAGGTGAAGTCTCCCTATGTTGCCCAGGCTGGGAATGGCCTTTTCTAAACCAGTTTCTTCTGATTGAGAGGTTGATGGTAGTGCCAAGGGCATATCCCTATAAAAGAAAATGAAGAGTTCACTTGCCTTATCTCTTTGGCACAACCCTGAAACTCTGCGGGACTCCGATCAGCTGCAGGTGTCTACAGGGAGAGACAGTGAGTGGTCCTCAAATTCTTCAGTGAATTGGGTCTGAGCAGAGGGTTCAGTCCTTGCCCAGAGCAGAGTTCCATCCTCCTCTTCAGTTCTAGGGTTCATACCTGCCTAGGAGTGCCTGTGGCTGCCATGGTATGTGAGTGTTTCCATGGCTGTGCAAACTGGGATGGTAAGATGCCCTGAGGTCTGTGTCCAGAGTGGGGCAGCCTTTGTCCTATTTCCTGTTCAATGATGCGGCCCTCACCCCCTGGTTCTGGTGTCCTGCTGGGCAAGTTGGTGACCACCACCTCTCCAATGGTCTGGGATAGCTCCATGGCAAGGGAGGGCTTGCCCCAGCCCAGGTCAGCTGTCCAGCTTTTTGGCCAGCTGGCAAGTCTGTAGCCAAGAAGACGTGCTGAACAGTGCTGAGCTTGCTCACTGGGTGAAAGGTGATGTTATCATTCCTGCTGAGCCATCCCTTGGCAGCTCCTCAAGAGGGTGTGCTATCACAGAGAAAGGGAGCAGCTTTCAAGCATAGGCAGGGCTGCTTCTGGTACAGCCAGGTGCCTTCTTTCCAGACAAGCTAAATCGAGGACTTGCCGCTAGCCGGGGCTCCCCAACTTCCCACTTTGTCCCGGGCGTGCCGTGGCACTTTCCCAGGCACTGAAGTCATAGGCCCAGGTGGAGTTACTAGAGTAGCATAGGAGGTGGGGGATGGGAGGGTGTCCTGGAGGGCTGGGGAAGGCCACCTTCACCCACTACTGCTCTCCTGCTCTGCCCCCAGCCAGCCGGCTTCTACTGGGTATCCCTGGCAGTCATCTTGCCTCCCTGAACCTTCATTTCATAGTCTGTGGAGTGATGGTAACAGTTGCGCCTCACACTTGTATAGATAAATGTAGTGATGAGTAACACATGTGAACTAAATGATGCTGTGTTTTACCCATGTAGGGGGAAGTTAGAGGCTATTCAAGATGTGGGAAGGGAAGGTGCCCATTCTGGTTAGAAGGAATAGAAGAACCTCAACCCCTTTCCCAGCACTGGACCTGCCATGCCAGAATTTGGTGTGTTTCCCCTCCCTGCCCTGGAAGATACTTGGCAGTAGGTCCTCTGTGGTGGCTGAAGCAGGAAGGGGCTTCCGCACTTCAAGACCTCAGTCAGGCTGTCCAGGAGAGTGTGTTTCTGACCGTGGGCCTTGGCTGTGACCCTCAAGCTTTGTATCACTAGCTGGAGGAGTAGATGACCAAGGTCAAAGTGGCTTTTTAATTTATTTTTTATTTTTATTTTAGATAGGGTCTCACTCTTGCCCAGACTGGAGTGCAGTGGCATGATCATAGCTCACTATAGCCACAATTCCTGGGTGCAAGCAATTGTCTTGCCTTAGCCTCCCTAGTAGCTATGGCTACAGGTGTGTGCCAACATGCCTGGCTAATTTTCTTTTATTTATTTATTTATTTTTTGAGACGGAGTTTCGCTGTTGTCGCCCAGGCTGGAGTGCAGTGGCACTATATTGGCTCACTGCAACCTCTGCCTCCAGGGTTCAAGCCATTCTCCTGCCTCAGCCTCCCGAGTAGCTGGGATTACAGGCGCCCGCCACCACGCCTGGCTAATTTTGTATTTTTAGGAGAGATGGAGTTTCTCCGTGTTGGTCTGGCTGGTCTCAAACTCCCAACCTCAGGTGATCTGCCTGCCTTGGCCTCCCAATGTGCTGTGATTACAGGCCACTGTGCCCAGCCGATAATTTTCTTTTTTTTTTTTTCTTTTGAGACAGTCTCGCTCTGTCGCCCAGGCTGGAGTGCAGTGGCTGGATCTCAGCCCACTGCAAGCTCTGCCTCCCGGGTTTACACCATTCTCCTCCCTCAGCCTCCCGAGTAGCTGGGACTATAGGCACCCGCCACCTCGCCTGGCTAGTTTTTTTTTTTTTTGTATTTTTATTAGTACAGACGGGGTTTCACCGTGTTAGCCAGGATGGTCTTGATCTCCCGACCTCGTGATCTGCCCATCTCGGCCTCCCAAAGTGCTGGGATTATAGGCTTGAGCCACCGCGCCCGGCCAATATTCTTTTTTAAATTTTTGTAGAGTTGAGTCTTATGTTGCCCAGGCTGCTCTTGAACTCCCAGCCTCAAGCAATCTTCCTACAGATGCGAGCCACTGCTCCTGGCCAGTGGTGGTTCTTCTTATGGGGGTCACATTGCCTTGCTGCACATACATCTCTAGTGCCTTCTTGGAGCCCCTTTCCCTGCCATTAGAACATAGCCCAGGCCTTAGAGCCTGCCTGGGCATCAGGCGAGTCATTTCTTCTCTCAGGCGGTGCAGTATGACAACCACTACACCAACACCAAGTACTGCTTGTGCCAGATGCTACGAGAACAGCTGGAGTCGCCCCAGGGAAGGTTGCTCCATGCTGCCCAGTCTTCCCGGGAAATTTGGTAAGAGGCACAATAAGATGTCCATCTGTCCTTGTACACATTGCCCAAGTTTGACTTTGAGCCCTAAGCTGACTCCACTAGGGGACCAGGGACACAGCTTCTGGATGTAGATGTAGAGGAGTGGAGTGATGGTATAGCTTTGCCTCCCAGGAGGGGATTCTTTGAAAGCTTTGAAACGTCCCATCCCTGGACGGATTAGCAGAGCTCTGGGAACTAGGGTACTAGGAGGATAGAGGAATGCAAAGGAAGGGGGTTTCCCATAAATGGGATGGTCACATGCCAGGCCACCAGGAACCAGTGTTCAGGAGAATTGGGCTGTAGCATGGAGCCTCTCCCTTGAGCCTGCACTCACACCCATCACCCTGCAGTTTGAGAGACCATCTGTTGATTCTCTAGATCAGGCACAGCTCTAGCTCAGATGGTTGACAAGCTGGCCTAGCCACTGCCCCCACAGCTCCCTGTCTACCTGTCTGCTTCCAGACCTCCACACCTGTGCTTGTAATGGGTCCTCTGCCTGGAAGGCTCTCTCCCTCTCACATGAGCTATCTATAGCTTCCGTCTTTTATAGATGCCTTTCTGAACCACTTTTGCCATTGGGGATCTATCTTCATTTGAGTCTTCCGGCCCTCAAGATGTTTCCTAGAAGGGAAAAACCCTTGCCAGAGCCCTCCTCCCACCCTTGGCTTGTGGCATTGGTTCAGTCCCTACCCCACATAACTCTGTAGCTCTGGGTGGTGCCTCAGTGTCAGCTGAGACCCATGTGTAACTGCCTGTGGCTGGGCGGGAAGTGGGGAACCACTTAGTGGTCAGGCCTCTGTCTCTTCCTCCCATGGGCCCATGTGCTTGATCAGCATTGGTCAACTCAGTCACGGCTGACTGGGGACACTATCTGTGTGCTCCCCCTCAGGAGAGAGGCTGCAGGTGGTGGGGCTGACCTTTACAACCTTTGCCAGCCAGTCCAGCCTCCCTCCAGTGTCCACACTTGGGTTCGCATTCACTGTCCATCTTCCAGTCCAGGGTAATCCCAGGGCTGGGCAGGAGGCACATTCTGATGGCCAGGCCCCGGTGGTGTTTTGTTGTTAATGTGGTAGAGGAGTTTCTCAGTGGTGGGGCCCTGGGGTCCTGCAGTACCCTGGATGCTGGCTCCGCTAAAGTGTTTGCCCTGGTCTTCTTCTTCCTCTTTAGTGAGGCCTTTGGCCTTGGTGCCTTCTATGAGGAGACCACACAGGAGCTGGATGCCCAGCGGGCCAAGCTGTCAGCCAGGACTTCAGAGGAGACAGGGGAGCCAGCTGAAGATACCTCTGGTGTCATTAAGATGGCTGTCAAGTTTGACCGGTAGGTCTCCAGCTTGGCCTCAGCTTGGGCTGGGGCCACCACCCTTGGGGTCCCAATGGGCCAGCAAATTGGCTGCTGTATGTAATGTCAAACATAGGGGCCACAGGTCTTCTTGGTTTGGAAACTTGTTCTAAATTTTCAGCATCCCATAGAAGGTGCTTTCAGGGAAGATAGTTCCTGAAAGGCTGTCCCAAGGGTGACTGAACTCTACTTTTTCCCTGACTTACCACCGCCTCCCACAACTCAGGGCAGGGGGGACTTGTCTCCTGTTCCTGAAAGTCTATGCTTTTCCAAGGCCCTGAGAAGCTGGCTGCTTGCATGGAGCTCCTCAAACAACAGTAGGACCGTAGCCCTCATTTGGCTCTGCAGCCCTGCCCACACCCAGTGCCCCTCACCACCCCTGTGGTGCCCTCTCAAGCTGCTTACGCCTCAGATTGTGACTCAGCTTTGAATGGTGCCCTCCTCTGGGATGTGAGCCTTTCTCCATTCCCCACGACCAGACAGGAGCCAGTGTTGTCTGGCAGAGGGGTGGAGGGGGGAGTGGTGGGGGGATAGATGTTGGGCAGTCAGATGCCAGGGAGAGTTCCAGTTGGGAAGTTGGAATATGACCCCTCCCACCGTGTCACCCTGTCACAGGCTGACTCTGAAACCAGATTCCATGTGTCCATGGCTGCAGCAGATGATCTTGACACTTGGCAGGCGTAATCAGGGTGGGTGCTGAGCTAGATCCCCGAGACCATTGTCTGGCCACCTCCATTGCCCACCTCCACCCACTCCCTACTGATCTTGTCTTGAGTGGCAAGCTTCCTTCTTGGATGTTGAAGATTGTTTTTCTAGGCTGGACCCCAGAGTACTGGGAGTTCATTCCCCCTTCCCCTACAATTTCCTGAGCATGCCAAAATTCATCTTCCCTTTAGGGAGAACCCAGGTCCAAGCTGCTGGTGGGACAGGTATGGGAGCCTAGGGGAGCACGCACAGAAGCCTTAAGGCAGCAGCTCGGTGTCTCAGTTCCTCTCATTTCTGCAGCTCCTATCAGGAGCTGAGTAATGCCCTGGCTGAGGGAGGGAGTGGTGATGGTAGGCGAGCCCCATCTGCTTCCCTTCCTTTCCCCAGGAGAGCATACCCAGCCCAGATCACCCCCAAGATGTGCCTACTAGAGTGGTGCCGGAGGGAGAAGTTGGCACAGCCTGTGTATGAAACGGTGAGTTCCTGGCTGTGGCCTGCCCTGCAGCCAGCCATGGCACTCCCATGGTTTACATCCTCAACTCTAGACTGCCAGGCTGGAGCCTGGCCTTGCTCTCTGTAGGCATGGAGAAGCTGCTGGTGGCCAGGTCAGTTGCTGATAGCCCCTCCCCTCTTACAGTGGCCGGTTGTCCAATTCAGCCAGACATCTTTTTTTTTTGGGAAACAGAGTCTAATTTTTTTTTTTTTTTTTTTAGGGGTCTTGGCTGGGTGCCGTGGCTCATGCCTGTAATCCCAGCACTTTGGGAGGCTGAGGCAGGTGGATCATGAGGTCAGGAGTTCAAGACCAGCCTGGCCAAGATGGTGAAACCCTGTCTCTCCTAAAAATACAAAAAAATAGTTGGGCGTGGTGGTGGGTGCCTGTAATCCCAGCTACTTGGGAGGCTGAGGCAGAGAACTGCTTAAACCTGGGAGGCGGAGGTTGCCGTTAGCTGAGATCATGCTACTGCACTCCAGCCTGGGTGGCAGAGCGAGTCTGTCTCGAAAAAAAGAAACGGGGTCTTGCTTTGTTGCCCAGGCAGGCTGGTCTCAAACTCCTGTGTTCAAGTGGTCCTCCCTTCTCAGCCTCCCAAAGTGCTGGGATTATGTCATGAGCCTTTTAAAAATTTTTTAATTTAATTATTATTATTATTCTATTTATTTTTTTTTGAGATGGAGTCTCACTCTTTTTTTTTCTGGAGACAGAGTCTCACTCTGTTGCCTAGGCTGGAGTGCAGTGGCATGATCTTGGCTCACTGCAACCTCCACCTCCAGGTTCAAGCGATTCTCCTGCCTCAGCCCCCTGAGTAGCTGGGATTACAGGTGCACACCAGCACGCCTGGCTAACTTTTTTGTATTTTTGGTAGAGACGGGGTTTCGCCATGTTGACCAGGCTGGTCTCGAACTCCTGACCTCAGATGATCCACCCACCTCAACCTCCCAAAGTGCTAGGATTACAGGCGTGAGCCACAGCGCCTGGCCCAGACATGTTTTTGGATAAGGCCTCAGCCAATGGGGCACAGAATTGGGCTCCAGATGTGGTGCCCCTGGGGTGGAAACCATGAGATAGGCTTGCTTCACTTCCTTTGGTCCTTGCGGCCATGCCTTCCTTAGGCTGTTCTGCCTCATCTGGACTGGTCTTCTGGCCTCGAGGCTTATACCTTCTGGGGGTTGTGTCTGTGTCCCCACCCCGCCGCCCACCCCCAGCACAGTGACTTTTCCAAAACAAATCTAACTTCTGTCTTCTCAAGTCAGAGGCTCCCCAGTGTCTGAAGGATCAAGCCAGCACTTCAGCATAGAGCGTGAGACCCTTCCACGTGCCTCGCTCCTTGCAGTTTCATCCCTGCAGCTCTTTGCTCCAGCCAGTCACCTGGTCCCTCTTCCAGGTGTGCCTTCTCTGCTCCTAGCTTGTCCCTTCTCACCCTTTTGGCATCTGGTGACTCCTCATTTTGGGGACCTGGCCTATCCAGATGTCAGCAGGAGGCTCCATAGCCATGTGCAGCTAAGGGTTCTGCTGGGCTTTGCTTAGGTCCATGACAGCTCCAGACACTTGAGGTCATTGTGTATTTGTGCATCTGCCTTTCTCTACTGGGCACTTTTGCTTGGCAGGAGCATGTGATACAGGCAGCCTTCATTTGACTTAGGCTGGAAATACTTCCTTTTATCTGCCTTTGATTTGACCCCAGCAGGTTGGCCTACAGGGCTCATTTCTCTGGCCATGTGTTTCCTTTTCTCTTTGTACCAGGTTCAACGCCCTCTAGATCGCCTGTTCTCCTCTATTGTCACCGTTGCTGAACAAAAGTATCAATCTACCTTGTGGTAAGTTTCCTCATCATAGGAGAGGAGGCTTGGGGTGAGGAGGAGAGTGCCATGCATCCAGCATTATCATGTCCTAGGAGGGGTGGGTAGATGGTGTATGTGGGCAGTGGCATCCCTGGATGGTGACCCCTTACTCAGTTTTGTCAGAATCTGCCAAGGGTGTGTAGAGTCAGGCCTCACAGCCCTGCACCCTGCCCACCCACCTTATTGTCCTCTGTCTGCCCAGGGACAAGTCCAAGAAACTGGCGGAGCAGGCTGCAGCCATCGTCTGTCTGCGGAGCCAGGGCCTCCCTGAGGGTCGGCTGGGTGAGGAGAGCCCTTCCTTGCACAAGCGAAAGAGGGAGGCTCCTGACCAAGACCCTGGGGGCCCCAGAGCTCAGGAGCTAGCACAACCTGGGGAGCTGTGCAAGAAGCCCTTTGTGGCCTTAGGAAGTGGTGAAGAGAGCCCTCTGGAAGGCTGGTGACTACTCTTCCTGCCCTAGTCACCCCCTCCATGGGCCTGGTGCTAAGGTGGCTGTGGATGCCACAGCATGAACCAGATGCTGGTCTTGCCTGGCAGGAGTTAGATGTCCTGGCAGGGGCCATCAGCCTAGAGCATGGACCAGGGGCCACCCAAGGGTAGATCCTGGCCCCTTTGGTGGATCTGAGTGACAGGGTCAAGTTCTCTTTGAAAACAGGAGCTTTTCAGGTGGTACCTCCCCCACCTGACATTGGTACTGTGCAATAAAGACACCCCCTACCCTCACCCATGGCTGGCTGCTTCAGCCTTGGGCATCTTCATAAATGGGCTTGTGTCCTGGCATGATTATTCTACTCCCACCCTCTGTGCACCAATCTAAAGCTTGGTGGCTGAGACTGGACCAAGCCTCAGTCTTTCTCCTGAGTAGAGCTAGAGATTCCCAAAGTGAATCTCCTGCCCATCTCTGTGGTTCTGGTAGAGGTGGGGAATGGGGTATCACTGGACTTGGGCCAAGTTAGAAAGGCCCAAGAAGCCCATTTTACTGATGGTATACCTGCCGCGCTGGACATCAATTGTCTGTTCTGATGAGAGGTGATATGAAATCTGGAAGAAGGACTAGGGTAACTGGTACCCCAGTAAGGGACTAGTCCAGTGGGGTGGGGACTGTTGGTCTGATCCCCGGAGTCTCCTTCAAGCCTGATAGCTGCCTGGAGCCTCAGACCTGATGAAGTTCCTGCTCCGGGCAGTGGGGCACTGGAGGCGGCTGATGACAGCAATTTGGGGCCCTTATGTTTGGCAGATCACACCACACAGTCCCTCCCGTCCCCCGCCTTCCTCATCCCACTTGGGGCGGAAGGAAGTGGCAGATTCTCTTTAATTTCCTCCTGGCAGTGAGAAGCAAACAAACGGCTACCGCATCTCATGGGGCCTCCCCCGCTTACTGGGAGGGGCGTTCTGACCAAAGGTCCCTGCCCTGTCCTGCCCCCGCTTCCTCAGCTGTAAACATGCTGCTTCTCCTCCCTTTTTCCAGGCTCTTTTGGGGTGGTGGGGAGGGGAGGATTCCCTTCTGGGTCAAAGCTGTATTTCCCACATCTCCCCTGTGTCAGAGCCTCACTGTTTTGTGGCAACTTTAACACAGGGTCAGGCACCTGTGCCAGCCAGCAGCCCCTGGCCCTGCTGGCCTCTGAGTCTAGGGTTTGGTGGGTGAGGCCTCTGTCTCAGTTCCAGCACTGCCCTCCTCCCCCCTGCCACCCACGCTTGCTTTTCTATATGCAGATAAGGATACCGCACTACCCACTGCCTCCCAGAGCCCATTGCTCTTTGACCTTGGGCAACTCACTGCTAGTCCTCTCTGTCCTGAGGGCCCTCCTCTTAGAGGGGATCAACTGTCCTCTGCCTGTGTGAGGCTGGCTGGAGGACAATAGGCTGGCCCTTTGATAGGACTCTGTGGCTAATGGGGTCACTCCATGCCAGGCTGTCCTAACTGACTTCCCAGACCAGTGCTCCCAGAGAAAGGGCTCTACTCAGGAGAAAGACTGAGGCTTGGTCCAGTCTCAGCCACCAAGCTTTAGGCACAATTTCTGATTTTTCTTCTTCTTTTGTTTTTTTTTTTTTTATTGAGATAGGGTCTTGCTATGTTGGCCAGGTTGATCTTGAACCCTTGGCCTCGAGAAATCCTCCCACTTCGCCCTCCCAAAGTGCTGGGATTACAGGCATGAGCTACTGTACCTGGCCTACTTCTGATTTTTCGTACTAAAAACAATCTCAATCAAAATGCCTCTTTTGGCTGGGCGTGGTGGCTCACACTGTAATCCTAGCACTTTGGGAGGCTGAGGTGGGCAGATCACTTGAGCTCAGGAGTTCAAGACTAGCCTGCTGGGCAATGCGCCAAAACCCTGTCTACAAAAAATATAAAAATTAGCTGGGTGTGGCCGGGTGTGGTGGCTGACGCCTGTAATCCTAGCACTGTGGGTGGCCAAGATGGGGGGGATCACGAGGTCAGGAGATCGAGACCATCCTGGCTAACACGGTGAAACCCCGTCTCTACTAAAAATACAAAAAATTAGCTGGGCATGGTGGCGGGCACCTGTAGTCCCAGGTACTTGGGAGATTGAGGCAGGAGAATGGCATGAACCTGGGAGGTGGACCTTGCAGTGAGCCAAGATCATGCCACTGCACTCCAGCCTGGGTGACAAAGCAAGACTCCGTCTCAAAAAAAAAAAAAAAAGCCAGGTGTGGTGGCATGTGCCTACAGTCCTAGCTATCAGGAGGCTGAGGTGGGTGGATCACTTGAGCCCAGGAGGTTGAAGCTGCAGTGAGCTGTGATGGCACCACTGTGTTTCAGCCGAGGCGACAGAGCAAGACCCTGTCTCAAAAAACAACAACAAAAAACAAAAATGCCCCCTTTGCCTTTTCTTATACTCCAACTGGAACTGGTTAGACAGAGGCTGCAGTGGTCCCCTACCCCACTAAGTCACTGAGTCCTAAGATCTACCTTCCAGTGGGACTGGGCTTTGATCTCAGGCCACTTCTCCCACCAGTATGGAAGCCTGGGGAAGCCCCTCCGCTGGCAGGGTCAGGTTCATTTCTGGGCTCTATGTAGGTCTGCTATTAAGATAGAGGCTGGAATGTGGGGGCTTTGAGGGACCTGGGAAGCACTGAGGAGAGGATCCTTCACAGGGGAGGAAGGTGGGGTGGGTCTAGTATATATTCTGTGACTGAGGATGTGGCAGAGATCCTGGTTGAATATGTTGGTCCTCAAATGATCTCACTTTAGCACACCTCAGTGTTGCCTTTCCTGATCTCAAAGTGACCTGCCCAAGGATGGGACTGATGGGGGGTGGAGGGGGCGCAGTTAGGCCTGAAAGCTCTGCCCATTGTTCTCACCATTTCCACCTTAAACTAGGCCACTTAGATTCCCAAACCTCTCCCTGGGCTAGTAGCCACAGCACAACATCCATCCATTCCAGCCAGCCTGATTCAGGATTTCCTCTTAGCTCATCACATTTGGGGGACAAATGGTTTTGGTATGAGCATGAGAGGAAGGGATGAGTAAGGCTGGAGAGGGTGGCAGGTCTCTCAAAGGCCACAGCAGGAAGACTGGGCTGTGTGCAAAGAATCTCTTCTACCTGCAGTTCCAGACACTTGGGTCCTTCCAGGTGTTACTCTGCTCAGAACTCTTCCATGGGTCTCTTAAGTCTGCTCTCTGGACCAAGTCCAAACTCCTCAGCCTGGCATTTGAGGACAAAGTGCTGACCCTGTCTTCTCAGCACCCTGTGCTGACTTCAGCAACTAACTTTCTGAGGTTGTAGTTGGCTGGTCTTATCCTCTCCTCCCAGATTGGGAGCTGCTCAAGGGCAGTCCTTGTGTCCCCTGTGGCTACCTTGGCATGGGTCTGGGGAGCAGGCACAGAAGAATCAAACAAGAGCTTGGGACAAGGGGGATGTTTGGCATGGAGAGGAATAACTTTTCTAAACTCTGAATTTCCTCAGAGGCTCCTGTTTTGCCTAATGGGGAACAAGGGACGGGGGTAGGCTAAACTGTGTCATCCCATGGCTCAGAGGGCACTGAAGAACTTCAACAATGGGTACTTAGGGCCAGTCCTGTGACAGCTGATGATAAAGATGGCTTTCCCTAATTCCCAGTCTTGGGTGGCATTCATACAGGAGAGAGTGGTTGTACAGTGACCCACATAGCCCTTGTCCACCCTGGGGTTCTACCTGCTGCGCTGGTCCTGTGGGCCTCCTGGTCTCACAGGGCTCCCAGAGGGCTGGAGCTGGGCCCAGATGACCTGCAGGAGCTTTGGAACTGCCTGAGGAAGAGCCCATGGGGGGACGTCCTGGCCCTAGCTGGGGCAAAGGCTGAAAGAGTATGTACATATCGGTGTGTGTGGTCAGGCCCCTTCACAGGCTGCAGAGTTCTCAGCCATTGCTGACTTTCTTACACACATGGTGACTCCCTTCCTGCAGTTGGTGCCCATCCATGTCCCAGCCCTCACCATTCCTTGGTAGCTTCTCAGTTTACCCCAGATCAGAAACCCTCCCTACAATGTAACCTGTTCTAAGTGTTCTCCAGGTGCTCAGTGGCTGGGAACATAGATGCATAGCTGAGCATTTGATGCGCGGTTGAATTTTTCAAGCCATCTACAGCTTCTCTGTGGTCCCTTCCCAGTGGAAGGGCTGACCAGCCCAAGCTCTCCCTCCTGCCTGCCATCTGGTCTGACTATGGCTGATCCCATGGTTTAGGTGAAGTCATGTCTGAAAGGACTTCAGATGAGCTGGCCAAGCCTCTGGGACCTTATACTGTATCAGGATCGTGGTATATGTGGTACAAATAGGTGGACCAGCAGCCTGCCTGAGGCAGAGGGCTCCAGAGCTGATGTGGCATTTGGGCCCCAAGTTCCACACTGAGGCCCTCAAGGTTGGAGATTTGCAGGCAGGACAGGTTACCAGGAAGGATATTCCACCCATCTGATGCCAGTTGTTCCCTCTCCTTGACCACTGTTATCTTCTTCCTCTAACTTCATTCACCCCTGTCCCAGTTGAATCCAGTGATCCATCCAGAATTCTGACCATGTAAATCCCCTGCTCTAAGTCCTTCCACTGCTCCCTACTGCCGTCAGGATAAAGTCCAGACACTTTGCAGTGGCCTGCAGCATTCTGCCCACTCATCCAGCCCCACCTTTGGCTTCTGTCCACTGCAGGTACTTTCCGGTCATCAAGTCTTTGGAAATCTGTTCTCTGCCTGGAATGAAACTTGCTCACTTCTTGCCTGTCACTCCAGTTCCTACTAACCCCTGTCAAGGCCCTGCAGCCAGCGGGCTTATGAACTGTCTCTGAGCTCCTGGCACAACCCTCCTTTGCACAGTAGTTATAGATTTGCTGGTCCCCTCTCCCCTACCCCTGAAGGGAGACTTAATTTATCTCTGAATCCCCAGGAACAGCACAGGTACCGGTACAGAACACTGGGCAGAAATGAACCAATACAAGATGAACGTCTTGGATGCTCTGGACATTCCCTGTCTTCCTGACCCAACATCTAGTTTGGCTCCCTCTAGGGCTCCCTGATAGCTCAAGTGTCTGTCCAGACATTGAGATCTCTGCAAGGAGCTTCCCTTTACCCTCTCTTCCCACTGGCTTTTGTGGGCGGTGTGGAATGTGCTGTAGGCCTTGTGAGAGCGGCATTTCTTTTTTTTGTTTTCTCTCTCTCTCTCTTTTTTTTTTTTTTTACAACCTATTGTATCCTCTGAGAGGGCAGCACTTCTTGGACGCACCTGTACCCAAGCCTCAGACACAGCCCTGGGTTCCTCCAGCAAAGCGCATCTAGGGATGCTATACCCTGTGGGCCTTGTGCCTGGGGCACGGAGCTGGGGGAAGCGGTCACCCCACTTCTCTCACCTCCCCGTCCACCTTGCGCCTCAGCGGAGCCCTAGGTAAACAAGTCAGGCTCCCAGTCCCCAAGGACGGCCTTCATCCCAGACCCCAGGAGGAGGCGTCTTGAGCCATCTCGGGAAGGCTAGCTTGCTCGAGAGGGGCAGATCACGAAAACGGTTCTTTAGGCAGTGTCACTTCCTCTCCACTGCCAGACACCCAATTTGGGCGGCTTCATCCCTCCCGCTTTCATGGATATGCACCAGGACACAGAGATCACAGAGCTGTGATTGGTACGAGCTCACAACTGGCTCTCCCGCTCAATCTACTCAACTTCCAGCAAGGGACAGGCCCTGCCCATTGGGCTTCGCCGAGGCCTCAAACGCGCACGCTGTCTAGGGAGCAGCTGCGGGGGCCCGCTAGTAGGGACAAAGGCGCAGCCACCGGAGCGCAGGCTCCGCCCCGCAGAGGGTGGGCCTGCGGCGACCGCGAGCTCAGAGTCCGGACTTGTCGCGCAACCTGCCTCCTTCGGTTTCGTCCCAACCTAGCTGGACACTAGGTCCGGTCCCCGCCCTCTGGAGACTCAGCCATTAAAGTTGAGGTGGGGGGATGAGGATGTGGGCGGCGTCCAGGTAACCCTGCGGGGCCCTAATGCCTTCCCTAAAGCCAGCCATCAGGAGTAACACGATGCGCACCCACATCACCGAACCCAGAACCTCAGTGCTTCGGCACCCCTTCTTGAACATGAGCTCCGCCCAATGAGGAAAAAGGTCTTCTCCACTGGCCGGTGGTGGTCCCCTATCCAATTAGAGAGGCTATCGGCCTTCTCTCGTCTAATTTAGAAGGAATCGCCGAGGGAATGCAGACCAACTACAACTCCCGAGAAATAACTGGGCTCTTCGGGGCTGGGTGTTCACGTGACTTCCTTCTCGCGGAGACCGAGTTACGCGATAGGCCTGTGAGGGGGCGGGGCCCGGCGCCAGTTCGCCGCACTAGTAGCCAATGGGCAGCCAGGTCGGACGGGCACGCGTAGGGGGCGGGGCCGGGCGCGCGGCACGGCGCGAGAGCGCGCCCGCGGCGGCGGTGGCGGCGACTGTTGGGGGGGCGGGGAATATTGGCTGAGGCGACAGTGGAGGCTTAGGCACCGGTGGCGGGCGGCTGCGGCTCCTGGTGCTGCTCGGCGCGCGGCCAGCTTTCTAGCTCGGAACGGAACGCTCGGCGTCCCGGGCCCCGCCCGGAAAGTTTGCCGTGGAGTCGCGACCTCTTGGCCCGCGCGGCCCGGCATGAAGCGGCGTTAAAGAGCTGCTGCCGCCGCTTGCCGCCGCTTGCCGCCGCTTGCCGCCGCCGCCGCCGCCGCCGCCGCCGCCGCCGCTGCCTGAGGAAGAGCCGCAGCACCCTGGGCCACGCCGATGACTACTGCAAACTGTGGCGCCCACGACGAGCTCGACTTCAAACTCGTCTTTGGCGAGGACGGGGCGCCGGCGCCGCCGCCCCCGGGCTCGCGGCCTGCAGGTGGGTGCCGGGCCAGGCGGGACCGTGGAGCGACCCCGCTTCTCGCTCGCAGGATCTCTCGCTCCCTCCCTGTTCCCTTGGATGACCGGAGACCGATAACCCCTTGTGTGTGTGTGCGCGCGCGCGCGCGTGTGTGTGATGAGTTAAAAACGGATTTAAATCGCTGAGGAGGCGTGTGGGTCGCTGCGACGTGGAAGTGGTGGCGGGCTTGGCTGGAAGCAAACTAGTGGGGAACTCGACTCCGGGACGATCGGGGTTTGGAGGCCCAGGGTCCGGGCTGCTGCCCAAGTGGCGTCTGGTTGTTGCTGCTTTGCCAATGTGTTGCAAGGAAAATGTTGTCCCTGTGAATTGTTAGCACACTGGGTTTTTCATCTATTCTAGGTCGTTTCTTGAAATGTGCGTTTGAAAGATGCTTATTTTTCAACGGTAGGACCCCTCTAAAAATCACGCACATGTTTCTTTAAATCTACTTTGCTAGGAGAGTAATGCTTTCGAGTTAACGTCCACTCGTGCAAGTTTATGACCCACAGTTAATTCGAAGTGTAACTGTAACGGGACTTTTCTGGAGACTCGATTTCCTTACTTGAATAAAATGTTCCGGAAGATTTTTTTTTTTTTTTAATCGCGGGTTGCTTTTTTCATAATTTTCCTGGAAAGTTCTAGAAGTCGATTTTTATTTAAAGAAAAACCTCTCCTTGGAAGATATTTTAAAGGAAATCTTGAATTGGGCAAGCTGGGCACCATAATGCTTGCAGGTCAGACCAATCAGGAAATAGAAACAGGATGACTGGGGACTTAGAGGTCTTTTGTGACCTGGTTTGGAATACTGTGGTTCATTAAGTTCAGTTTCCCTGTTACATATGCATACGAACTTCGCAAAGGAAATGGGTAAGATATTTTTTCTTGCCTGGTGTGAGGTGAATTTCTTAATGTTCATGTTGATGTTCAATAGACTGTTCTGTAGAGTTGCATTGCAAAACATACCTGAACGTGAGGCATGAGGATTCTCTAGGCGGTACTTATTTTATTGGTCCTTTTAGTCTTAATATGCTAGATGTCTTTTTCACTGTAGTACATAATTTATAATAGTTATGTGTTGGCTGCGTTTATTTTCAATTCCATTCACATAATTTGAGCACCTATTACGTTGAACCACTCCTACGGACCTTGTTGTGTTATGATGATGATGCAGAGGACTGAGGCTCCTTAAGGAGTTTGGGAAGTAGTTGGAGGAGACACATAGTCCAAGTAATAACTGTGCTACTAGGAAATCTGTGAATGGTGATGCATTTTGTAGTAGAGGAAGAAACAAGAAAAGTGGCATTTGTGAAGAGTGTAGCATTGAATTGTACCTAGATTATCGGGACTTGAAAGAAAAACAGCTTGAGTATTTTTATTGTAAAAGAGAGAAACAGTTGATGATGTCAGCAAACTTTTATTGGGCACAAACTTGATTAGAGCACATTATATACAAATATATGATCAATAAGGGTGTTAACCAAACATATGAATAGTAAAGGAATTGAGTGACTACATAAGTAGGAATTGTATATACAACCAAAATATTGAATAACATTTCAAAGCTATGAAAAAAATTTTAATGATCTTTGTCATACACAAAAGCCATTTTGCTATTAAAATAGGTCTAAAAGGAGTTATCTGTAGCTTGATTTATAACTGAAATTTCCAAAGGTAAACATCCGCAGTTTTATTTGTGACAAAAAGTCCACTTTAAAATATTTTGAGCGGTAATTTTTTAAAAGTTTTTTTTAATATTAAGGCAAAATACGTATGAAAAAACAAACCTTCTTAAAGTGAACAATTTACTGCATTCAGTGTTGTGCAGCTACTGCTTCTGTCTACTTCTAAAACATTTTATTCATCCAAAAGAAAACTCAGTATCCATTAAACAGTTGCCCCATATTTTCCCTTCCCTCCTCCCAATCCGTAGCAGCCACCAGTCTGGGATCTGTCTCTATGGTACCTCTTCTGGATATTTTATGTAAATAGGGTAATATAATATGTGACCTTTTGTGTTTGACTACCTCATTCCTTTCTGTGGCTGAATAATATTCCATCGTGTGTGTGTGTGTGTGTGTGTGTGTATAAAGGAACACAATTTGTTCACCAATTGATGGACATTTGGGCTTTTTCTGCCTTTTGGCTATTGTGAATAGTGCTGCTATGAACACATAGCAATTAATTTTGAAATTCTGTTGAGGATGTGTTATATATTCACAGCTAAGTTTTCAGAATTATTTGTTCACAGAATAAGTTTTCATTTTACTAAGCATAATTATGAGTATGTAGTTTGAAGGAACAAAGTGGATTCACTGAAATGATTTTAGGATAATATATGCAGTAATGTGGAAAATAAGAATAAAATTGTTGGTAGAATTCAGATCCTTGCTGGGTTGTATCAGTGTGTTTGCTGAACTCATTTTTGGATTCTCTTCCTCACTGGAATGGAAGTTCCTTGAGGTCAGATATAGTGTCTGTATCTTTTTCAGTTATATTATCAGTGCCTAGCACAGTTCTTTTACATATATAATATATATATATATGTATTTTTTTTTTCTTTTTTGAGGCAGGGTCTCGCCCTGTCGCCCAGGCTGGAGTGCAGTGGCGTGATTTCAGCTCACTGCAGCCTAGACCTCCAGGATTCAAGTGATTCTCCCGCCTCTGCCTCCCGAGTAGTTGGGACTACAGTCGTGTGCCACCACACCTGGCTACCTTTTGTGTTTTTAGTAGAGATAGAGTTTCACCATGTTGGCTAGGCTGGTCTCAAACTCCTGACCTCAAGTGATCCTCTTGCCTCAGCCTCCCAAAGTGGTGGAATTACAGGCATGAGCCCCCACACCCGGCCCAATATATATATTTTTAAATAGAGACGGAGGTCTCACTATCTTGCCCAGGCTACTCTGGAACTCCAGCCTCCCAAAATGCTGGGATTACAGGTGTGAGCCACTGCACACAGTCCCAATATTTTGTTAAATAAGTGAATAAATAACACCTAAGTTCTGAATCATTGCTCACTGCTTTTTCGTGGTAAAGGAAATTGATGAGAGTTGTTTCAGTTCTTTGGCTTTTATTGATGAGTTCCATAAATTACATCTTGGTAATTTGGGGCTGCAGTGGTTTTACATCTCTAAAGGTTTGGGAGTACTTGTATCACAACTAAATTTCCATACAGTGAAAAGATTTTTGAAAAATAGTGAGGTGACTGGATAGAGAGTGAGGACAGGGCAAGGGATGATTTTAGTGAATGTCCTAAGCAAGCTTGGTAAAGTGCAAATTAGATGATGTGAGATGGACTTAATAATGCTTGATAATGTTGTATGTTGTATACATTTGTGACTGAAGACTGACTTTTTAAGACTGTTATTTGCAGAGGTATTTTGAGATTTTTTTTTCCATTAAAGAAAATTTAAGACCCTAGAGTCTTTAGCTTTCTTTCTTTTTTTTTTTTCAGACAGTCACATTTAGCAGTGGGGAGTTGTATACCAACTTTAGTGACACTAATGTTAATACATTCTAATTACTCACTACCATCAGACCAGCCTACCTTGTTTTTTTAAAATATAAGATTTAAAATATATAAAATATAATTAAAAAGTTTTAATTATATTTAAAATATAATTAAAATATATTTTTTAAAATATATTTTTAAAATATAATATAAAATATTTAAAATATAAATATATTTTATATTTAAATATAAAATATAATATGACAGTGCTGTCTCTGATTTCTCCAGTTAAAAATGAACTAAACTATTTTTTTAAACATTCTTTTACTTAATATGTAACTCTAAATAGATTATATACCTCAGCAGTAAATAGGAAATTTAAAATAGGCACTTGTTTAATGTATTCCATTTACATTATTTGCCATTATAAAGGGCAGCCTCTGGTACTCTATTTTAGCGTAGTGATTGTTTATCTCTAAGTTTGATGTTATAATAATCTGTACTTTGCAAATTCAGAGTTTCATTCTCAGGGTTCATTACTAAATATTGACTTTCTAGTCCTGAATGAGAGTTACTGGAAGGAATGTGCTATATACTATGTGTAGTATCTTATCTACTGCTGTTTTTTCAAAGGGGAGAAATATCTTAGCTACAATATGTATTTTTGTAAGAGGTTTACTCGATGATAAGATATGTGTAATTTTTTCAGATATTCCTTTAATATACAACTTTTTCATATGGCAAGTTGAGGAAGTTTTCCTAGAAATTGTCCTAGAATTTAATCAACAATGTTTTTACTTTGCTTAGTGCTTGGAGATCTGATCCAGTTTACTGTCTCTTAGATAATTTTATTTTCTCACTTTTCAGTGTTTATTGATCATTTGTATTCAAGGTTTTTGTTTTATCTTGTGTAAATGAGATAATGTATTTAAAGCACTTAGCACAGTCCTGGTCCTATTTAAGTGGTGGTAACTAAAAATTTTTTAAACACACGCACACACACTCCCCCCTAACATTTCTCTTTTTTTTGAGATGGAGTCTTGCTCTGTCACCCAGGCTGGAGTGCAGTGGTGCAATCTCCGCTCACTGCAAGCTCCGCCTCCAGGGTTCACGCCATTCTCCTGCCTCAGCCTCCCCAGCAGCTGGGACAACAGGCGAATGCCACCACGCCTGGCTACTTTTTTTTTTTTTGTATTTTTAGTAGAGACGGGGTTTCACCGTGTTAGCCAGGATAGTCTCGATCTCCTGACCTCGTGATCCGCTTGCCTCCGCCTCTCAAAGTGTTGGGATTACAGGCGTGAGCCACCGCGCCCGGCCAACATTTCTTTAAACACACACACACACACACACACACACACATTTCTTTAAACACACACACACACACACACACAGGCTAGTTTTTACTTCCTTCTCTTTCCTAGACCTTTCTCCACATGCTAAATTAAAACATTGAGAGACAGTAGGGCATTTACAAACAGTAGCAGTTTAAAAAGAAGAAAAAAAGAGATTAGGGCAGATGAGAGATTCAGCAATTTAAACCTTACATGAGTTAGAATATTTGGTCTTAAGACATTTTTATCTGTTTAATTCCAGTCTTTTAAATGTTACTTACCTCTTATATTTTATCAAATATGGAAAGTAATACACTTTTAATTATATTTTTCCACTTTCTTGAATTAAGTTCTTAGTACAGTGTGAAAGTTGGTTGATTTGCTGAACATTTAAGTATATAATTGGATATTTAAATCAGTATGAAAAGGAGGAAGTTGCTTGGTTTCTTGTAGAAATTTAATGGTGTGTTTGTACAGCCCATTAGGTACTGTGAAGGAGGTTTTGGATGCTGCTTAGTAGCTTTATTTTCATACCTTAGGTCAGCATTTTCTGTAGTGAGAATATGTATTAGACGACTGAGTCGATGGTAAATATTTTAACATTTCATTTGGAAGAATAATACTCTGTTTCTTTGACACATTTCCTGATGTGTCAAAGATGCTTCTGGGGGTAACTGGCAGAATTTTGTGGTCTAGATTAGTGAAAAAATGTGTTTGAGCAAGTATGGGGAAAAATCGAGGAAAAAATTTCATTGTCATGTTTTTGTTAAAAACGTTCATCATTGCAAGAGCTGTTCCTGTACTTTCTTAGGTGTTCCTATTTGCCAATCCAGAAAGGATATTTTGGCATATATTCTTAACTATTAGAAGTAATACTGTAGTAGTTTTATTAGGTGATATAAAAGTTAAAACTTGGGTATTATATACATAGCCAAGAAGTTGTGGGGGTTAAGTAAGGCCTGTATCTTAAGCGTTCAAGATAATAATTTAGAGTAAGCTGTAGAATCAACTTATAATAATGACTTGCCCAGGAGATCGAGACCATCCTGGCTAACACGGTGAAACCCCGTCTCTACTAAAAAATACAAAAAACTAGCCGGGCGAGGTGGCGGGCGCCTGTAGTCCCAGCTACTCGGGAGGCTGAGGCAGGAGAATGGCGTGAACCCAGGAGGCGGAGCTTGCAGTGAGCTGAGATCCGGCCACTGCACTCCAGCCTGGGCGACAGAGCGAGACTCTGTCTCAAAAAAAAAAAAAAAAAAAAAAAATGACTTGCCTTTCTTTGGCAACCAGTAAACTTTGCCTAAAATTGTGTTTATTTTTATCGAAGGCATAGTCCAAATTCTGCTTTTGAGGTTTGCTCTATATTTATTTTTTAAATGAAATGGAATCATAAGGACATTTTTGGTGAGAAAATGTAGTATTACTTTTTCTTCAGAGAAAGTCATAAATAGTGGTATATAAAATGGGGACCTTTTAAGAGAAGTTAATGAGTTGTGTCACTGATTTCCCTCTCCGTATTGCTAGCTGAGTAGTAGATGGTTCAGTGTGGTAATGTTTTCTTTTAAATAAGAGGTGAGGTTTAAGAAGCCATAATATAGTGAAGGCAGTCACATTACTCTTGTTGGTTTTTTTTTTTTTTTTTGAGACGGACTCTCGCTCTGTCGTCCAGGCTGGAGTGCAGTGGCCGGATCTCAGCTCACTGCAAGCTCTGCCTCCCGGGTTATACCATTCTCCTGCCTCAGCCTCCCGAGTAGCTGGGACTACAGGCGCCCGCCACCTCGCCCGGCTAGTTTTTTGTATTTTTTAGTAGAGACGAGCTTTCACCGTGTTAGCCAGAATGGTCTCGATCTCCTGACCTCGTGATCCGCCCGTCTCGGCCTCCCAAAGTGCTGGGATTACAGGCTTGAGCCACCGCGCCCAGCCCACATTACTCTTAAAAGATAGGAAACCTGAGTAGGTTGAGCCTCATTTGATAGTAAGCAGTAGTTTGCTCACAGCAGTAACATAAATAAGGAAGGTGTTGTCTAAAGCTGTCCTGCTGGGTCAGGGAGTAGACACAGCAGAGTTGGCAGTAGGCCTGGCTTCTAAAACAAAATCCAAGTCATCAAATTTGCCCAGGCATGCCATATGAGGTTCAAGTAACAGTGGAATTTAAGAGGAGTGAGTTTGTTCAGGTAGGCTTAGGAGAGTCACAAGCAGGAGCAAGCTTTTTTAAGAGCCATCATTTAAACTGAAACATAATGTGGGTCTGCATATATTTTTGCATTTCTAGTAATGTTTACGTAATTGTATTGTATGACTTTCACCTGTTGGCAATTGGAGCTCTAAGATTTAAGTAACGTAGGCTATGAATTGGTAGTTTACCAACAGCTGAAAGTTAATCTTTTGGGACAGTTCTAGTTAATATTAGTTAATATTCATGTGTGAGCCTGGGCATGATGGCTCACACCTGTAATCCCAGCACTTTGGGAGGCTGAGGCGGGTGGATCACCTGAGGTCAGGAGTTTGAGACCAGCCTGGCCAACATGGTGAAACCCTGTCTCTATTGAAAATATAAAAAATTAGCCAGGTGTGGTGGCAGGTGCTTGTAATCCCAGCTACTTGGGAGGCTGAGACAGAAGAATTCCTTGAACCCGGGAGGTGGAGGTTGCAATGAGCCGAGATGGTACCATTGCACTCCAGCCTGGGGGACAGAGTAAAACTCAAAAACAAAAAAGAAAAAACAACAAAAAAAAGCCTGGGCACGGTGGCTTACGCCTATAATCCCTGCACTTTGAGTGGCTGAGGCAGGCGGATCACGAGGCAGGAGTTCGAGACCAGCCCGACCAACATCGAGAAACCCCGCCTCTACTAAAAATACAAAATTAGCTGAGTGTGGTAGCGCATACCTGTTGTAATCCCAGCTACTCGGGAGGCTGAGACAGGAGAATCACTTGAACCCTGGGAGGCGGAGGTTGCAGTGAGCCGAGATCGTGCCATTGCACTCCAGTCTGGGCAATGAGTGAAACTCCATCTCAAAAAAAAAAAAATCGTGTGAAAAGGAACCACAAGTCTATGAAAGCCTGAATATCCCAGGTATACCAGAGAAGTAACCTGAAGGCTTCATTTTCCTACGTAATGTACAGTTTCAGAATGTCTTATGTTACAGCAGCAGGTGAGAGTTTTACATTTTAAAATATGTTTTTCATTGTCTTAAAATTTTGTGTTAATTTTGTATTTATTAATTTTCATCAGCTTTGCTGTTTGATTTAATTAGAAAATAGGATTATTTGAGCTCTGAAATTGGATTACATTCAGGTTAATTCTTTTCTCTTAAAACTTTTTCAGTAAGTTGATTTGTATTAAACGTAAAAATATTTATAAAAGCGTTTTTTTCTCATCAAGGTAATCACTGACTAGAACACTTTAATAGACTGTGAGTTGTACTTAAATGTAAATATTTTTCAGTATTGCTTTAAAAAATCTTTCAGTAAAAATTGTTAAATAAAAATGGCTTTTAGAAAAAAATGACATTCAGAAATTGTTGAAGTTAGATGATGGGTATGTGGGGGTTCACAATAATATTCTCTGTTCTTTATGTTCCTAAATTTCCATAAAATAAAAAGTTTAAAAAATGACATTTGAAAGCTCTTCAAATTCTTTAAGGCACTAGATTAGGATAGGAAAAATATTCACTTTTTAAAACAGCATTGTGATGTTAATAGGATTCGTTGTTTGTAGTTAAAAAAAACTGGCTTAACAAATTAACAGAAAATAAAAATTAGCGTGATATGTCTGATTTACAAAACTCATTTCTCCCTTTGATTGTGTAGTGTTAACAGTGAGATGGTGGGTGAGTTAGTGGCACAAATAAATAGGAAGTAAACTGATCTTATGCTTTTGAGTAGATGCTTTTCCATTGTAAAAATATTTTCTAATTAACTATATGATGCTAGAAAAATCCATTTATTATCTAGTAATTTAAGAGCTTGAAATTGTTTATAAAGTTTTAATTTGTTTGATCATGTTGCTTGTATCTGTCAGTCTGATGTTGTCATTTCTATGAACTTTTCAGTTTATTCATGATGAAAGGAAGCTAGATAACTTGTTCATGATTTTAAGACTACATTTTTAATCGTTTAAAATTTTTAATCTGCATTTTTAATAATTGGTAGAAACAAAAATAATAGACATAATTTCTTTTTATTTGTGAACATTTTAGAACAAACAAGGTCTGAAATTTGTATTTCACATCTTGTCATTTGTGAGATCATATTGAGTACTAAAGTTTTTTTTTTTGAGACGGAGTTTTGCTCTTGTTGCCCAGGCTGGGGTGCAATGGTGGGATCTCGACTCACCGCAACCTCTGCCTCCTGGGTTCAAGCGATTCTCCTGCCTCAGCCTCCCAAGTAGCTGGGATTACAGGCATATGCCACCACACCCATCTAATTTTGTATTTTTAGTAGAGGTGGGGTTTCTCCATGTTGGTCAGACTGGTTTCAAACTCCCAACCTCAGGTGATCTGCCTGGCTTGGCCTCCTAAAATGCTGGGATTACAGGCGTGAACCACCGCGCCTGGCTGAATACTAAAGTTTTAATCTTGTCCTTTACATAAAAAATATCTTTGGGGAAAATATAGAAAGTTTAATCTAAATTTTACTTATTTTTTATTGCACATGAAAGGTTTAAGGAAATTTGATAGCTCCTCTGCTATCAATACTTCTTTATAGTTTTCACTTTCTGTCTGTAAAGGTAGTTCAAATAACACTCAAGAAAAAAGATGATTAGAAGTTGTTGAGGCAAGATGATAGGTATATGGGGACTCTGTACTTCAGGTATATTTGAAAACTTCCATTATACAAAGTTTTGGGGACTTTTGTTTTTGAGATAGGGTCTTTCTCTGTTGCCCACCCTGGAGTGCAGTGTTGTGATCACAGCTTCCTGCAGCCTCAACCTCCTGGGCTCAATTGATCCACCCACCTCAGCTTCTTGAGTAGCTGGGACCACAGGTGTGCCACCATGCCTGGCTAATTTTTAAAATTTTTTGTAGAGATGAGGTCTTGCTGTGTTGCCCCAGGTGGTCTCAAACTCCTGGATTCAAGCGATCCTCCAGCCTTGGCCTCCTGAAGTGATGGAATTAATAGGCATGCGCTACTTCACCCGGCCTTTGAGACCTCTTAACCATGAGCCAGAGCAAGAAATACATTTTGTTTCAACCCAACACACACATACGTGTTTATACACACAAACTGAGACAGATGTTCCATGTAGAACAGTGTTTAGTTTTACTGCGTGGCATTACTCTGACATTTTCATTACATTAAAAAATTTGTCACAGCTCACTGACAGATCACTTAGTACCTTCAGTTTGAAAAACAGAGCTCTTGGAGATGGTTTCGTGGTTCTGATTGAAACTGTTAGTACATCGAAGCTGGGTGCAGTGACCTGTGCCTTTAGTCCCAGCTACTTGGAAGTATCTCTTGAGCCTGGGGATTCTAGACCAGTCTGGACAACATAAGGAGACCTGTTTCTTAAAAAACAAAAACAAACTGTTAGTGCATCGAGTTGTCCTTATTATTCAAACCATACTTCCCATGTCTGTAGTTCTTTAATACGTTAAACTTTAAAAATTGACTTAGCTTATTGCTGTCCATTTATTGGGTTAATTGGCTGGTAAATTTTGCCACTTCCTGAAAATGACTTTTATTTCCCCCTTTCTGTCTGCCCTGTGGCGAAAGTCTTGGTCTCCTTCCATTTGGATTTGTTTATTAATAGTTTTCTCTTTATATTTTCTTCTAATTCAGTTCTGAAAGTCATAGCTGAGGTTATCTTCAATTCCCACTCCTTTTTGTCTGTAACTTGCCTCTCCTTACAGTTTTTGTGCTCTGCCATTTTGTATCTGTTACTTTGTACATCAAACTCATCACCTTTATTCATCTCTTTTCAGTCCCAGTGTGAAACCTTTCCTTCCACCCATTTTCCTGATCTGCCATCAACGTGTTCACCAAAGACTTTCTCTTTAGTGAGACAACTTACAGATATTTTGATGTAGTACTGAACTAGATCTGGATTCTAGATTCATTTCTGTTGCTAATTGTGTGATATTGTTAAAAAGCATAGAGTTTCAAGTTAATTCAGTCCTTCTATTTTACAGGAGAGGAAATTGAGATTCAAATTGACCTGCCCAAGGTCATTTAACTGGGTTAGTATCAAAATAGAGATCCAGGACTTCTGACTCCTAGTCCTTTGGTCTTCTGCAGTAAGTTGCTTAATTTTTGCTTGAAAAGCCTAAAGTTCCTTCTTGTGGATTAAAAACAAGAACAACAACAAAGAGAATCCTACAGTTCTTTTTGCACAACCTATAATTTTGATCATTTTGTAACTTTTTGTGATACATTAGATAAATATTTAATCCGGTGTTATTGAGTACCTATTATGTGCAAGGTATTTTTATGTGCATTATCTCATGATAACCTAGAGAGAGGTATTATTTCCATTTAATACATGAGAAACAGAAATGCAGATGGATTTGACCATCTAGAAAGTGGAATTAGCTGGGATTTGAACCTTGGTTTTCTGACTTCAAATTTTGGGCCCTTTCTGCTATGCCTGCCTCTTGCCTTGCTATTCTCAGAAAGAGTTTAAGTACAGAAATACTTAGTTTTTCCTATGGTGAAGCAAGGGTCATGTTGGGCATATGGAATCAAACATATCTGAGTCATGTCTTACAAATTACACGTGTTCCTGTGACTAGATTTTCTGCTTCGCGCTCAAAAGAGCTACTTGAGGGATACTTCTTATTCCTGCCTGCTCTAGAAAATTTTAAAGGGTAGCAGTGATACAGTTAGACCAATAGAGGGTACTGTATTGCTATATTGCTAACTGTGCTAGGCCCAAATTTAGCTCTTTGGGGCCTTTTCTCTTTGCTGCTTTGTGGATCTGGAGGTCAAGAGGTGATACCGTTTTAGGTTTTGAGGCAGTTTACTCTAAGGAGAAATTGGCCTTTGTCTTTGGCACCATCCCCCCCATGTTGTCATGATTAGGGTCTGATTTGTCATCTTGCAGGCTGTTTTGCTTTTAAAGTTTAAAGCATTTAAATCTGTCATCAAAATTGCCCTAAACCTGAATGAGGAAAAATTCAGAATTTCAAAAATGCTCAATTGTTAGGGTAGTTTCATTTATCACGGTTAACATTTTGCTTTCACATGTTCAAAAAAAAATGAGTACTATTTATTTGATTGAATTTAGGATGCAAGCAAAACTATTCTACCTTCTATAGCCACATGTTTTGACCAGTTTGCCATCTGCTATTTATTCTTCTCTCTCAAGATCAGTACTCTTTTGGAATTTTTCTCTCTTTTATACATACCCAGTTGTCTCTGAGTTTTACCAGAACTCTCCCTTTGAGAGCAAAGGCAAGAAAGCTGTTTTGTCATACATGTTACCTAGTAAATGTTAGGTGATCATGGTTTTAGAACTGTTGACTTTTTAATCATCTGATTACTATTTGAAAGAAATAGTAAAATACTCTTAATTTTCTAGTTTAAATATATGCAACATAGTTATATTTGTATTGATATTTCCTGAGGGGAAGGAAGGAGACACAGATGCTAGCTTCACACAGCTGTTTTCTTTTTAAGAGTGACAAAGGACTTTTCCAGAAGCCTTCAGCAAACTTAACCTTGCATTTCATTGACCAAAACTGGGTTACATTCCCTTTCCTAAATTAGTTACTGGTAAAGATGAGTGGAATTATTCTTAGCCAACCAGACCTGTGCCTTGGCCTGAGGATGTGGTTGGCTTCCCCAAAACACAAAGCTGCGTGGGAGATGAGTGGAATTATTCTTAGCCAACCAGACCTGTGCCTTGGCCTGAGGATGTGGTTGGCTTTCCCAAAACACAAGGCTGCTTGGGAGAGGAGTGGATACAAGGTAGAAAATCTGTTAGGGAGGAAGGAAGAGAAAATGGATGCTGGGAGGGGGTCAACCAAAAGAATCGTCTGTGCTTACTATCCACGGTATTCTAGCAATTGATGAGGGACTTTTTTTTTTTTTTTTTTTTTTTTGAGAGAGAATCTCACTCTATTGCCCAGGCTGGAGTGTAACCTCTGCCTCCTGGGTTCAGGTGATTCTCATGCCTCAGCCTCCCAAGTAGCTGAAGTAGCTGGAATTACAGGTATGCACCACATGCCCAGCTAATTTTTTTTTTTTGAGACAGAGTCTCGCTCTGTCACCCAGACTGGAGCACAGTGGCACATCTCTGCTCACTGCAACTTCCGCCTCCCAGGTTCAAGTGATTCTTCTGCCTCAGCCTCCCGAGTAGCTGGGATTACAGATGTGTGCCACTGTGCCCAGCTAATTTTTGTATTTTTAGTAGAGACAGGTTTCACCATGTTGGATAGGTTGGTCTTGAACTCTCTACCTCAGGTGATCCGCCCGCCTTGGCCTCCCAAAGTGCTGGGATTATAGGCCTGAGCCACTGTGCCCAGCCAGTTGTGGGACTTTATAATGTAAACCTGACTTTTGCTATGCAATTACTTTTTCTGGCACTTGCTTTTTCTCTTGCTTTGTCAGAGTCCTTGGGGATGGGCATGGGAGTTGATAGAGGTGCCAAGAAAGAGAGAGAAGTATGCCTATTGATCCCAGATTAATAACAGTGGGGTTGGTGTCTGATGGGTGAGAGATCTGGGACACAAAATTCATTTTTTTGTGTGTGATTCAGGTGGAATCTGATGATTATACAGACATACAGAAGCAGAAAGACCGTGTCAAATCCTGATTTGTCAAAATTGAGATAGTAAAGTGTTTTTAAAATGCTTATTTTATTTTTTAAAATTTATTTTGAGGCAGGGTCTCACTCTGTTGCCCAGGCTGGAGTTCAGTGGCTCAATCACAACTCACTGCAGCCTCAACTCAGCCTCCCAAGTAGCTCGAACCACAGGTGCTTGCCACCACGCCCAGCTACTTTTTAAAAATTATTTTTGATAGAGACGAAGTCTTTCTGTGTTGCCCAGGCCAGTCTCAAACTCCCGGGCTGGAGCAATCCTCCCACCTCGGCCTCCCAATGTACTGGGATTACAGGTGTGAGCCACCATGGCCACCCTCAAAATTCTTTTTAAAGTGCTTTGTTTCACTCTTTTGAAGGCTAATCTGAAAGAAACTAGCTGTTGTTAAAGGATAAAATAGAAGAATATGTAGAAGAGAAAGTAGTAACCAGAGAGGAACATTGTATGAGATCTTAGAGTAATTGAGCTGGAAGGGACCTCAAGAAAGTCCCCTTCCATTAGGTGGGTAAATATACTAAATCATTTAATCTTTTTTTTTTTTTTTTTTTTTTTTTTGAGACGGAGTCTCGCTCTGTCGCCCAGGCTGGAGTGCAGTGGCGCGATCTCGGCTCACTGCAAGCTCCGCCTCCCGGGCTTACGCCATTCTCCTGCCTCAGCCTCCCGAGTAGCTGGGACCACAGGCGCCCGCCACCTCGCCCGGCTAGTTTTTTGTATTTTTTAGTAGAGACGGGGTTTCACCGTGTTCGCCAGGATGGTCTCGATCTCCTGACCTCGTGATCCGCCCGTCTCGGCCTCCCAAAGTGCTGGGATTACAGGCTTGAGCCACCGCGCCCGGCCTAATCATTTAATCTTTTAATTAAGTTTTGTTAAGTGTCAATATTATTATGTGCCAAATACTTGTAATGCAAATTAAATATAATTCAGTCTGTTGGAGTGGACATATAAATGACTACAACAATATTAATATAATAGAGGTACAGAGAAGGCCCTCTGAGCGTATAATGACACAGAGTAACTCTGAGTAGAGAGGTCAGAGAAAAGAGTACGGTTGAGCGGGATCCAGTGGGGTGAGTTCACCAGCTGGCTAAGGGAGGACATAACATTTCAGGCCAGTTGATTATCACACCCAAAGACAGGTTAAAGAGCTTGGTTCTTTAATTTGGAAAGTGGAAGATCGGGGTTCTGTCGTGTCCAGATGTGGCTGGAGAGGGAGAGACTTATACTGTATTGAGGAGTTTGGATTTTAGTTTGAAGATAGCAGGGAGCCACTGAAGGATTTCAAATTGGGCAGAAATGTCAGATTTGTAGCTCCATCACTCTGCTATACTGTGGGTAATAGATTGAGGAAGACAGGAATGGAGGTGGTGGACATATGTATTTGAGAAATGATAAGGGTAGAGCAGTGAAGACGACAAAGTGGGAATAGTGCTGAGATAGATTTACAGGAAAGAAATCAATAGGACCTGGTATCTGTTGAGTAAGGAAAGGGAAGGAGGCAGGATTATTTCTGTTTTTCTAGTTTGGGTCAATTGTGGTAGGAGAATCCGCTTTGGAGGTGGGGAGGGAGAAAGGTGATTCATTTTAATAAAATGTGCTATTATGAAAGATCTGTAGAAATAGTGGTGAACAAGACATGGCCCCTGCCCTCATGAAGTGCATGGTCTAATTATTAATGTAATTAGTGTCATGAAAGTGAAAGTATAAAGTGCTATGAGAGCATATAGTAAAAAGGAGTTCAGTTTTGTGTATGTCTAGTTTGAAGCATCTGTAGATTTATTAGGCAAGTGGAAGTATAAGTGTAGAGCTCAAAAGAGAAACTTGCACAAAAGAGATTTGAAAGTTATTGATCTATAGATATTGATGATAGTTGAAGTAATGGGCACGGATGAAGTCACTGCAAGAGAGTATGGATTAGAATGTGAAAAGGAGGCTAAGAACAGAACTCTGGAAACGACAGCATTGCAAGGATGGCAAGGAGAGGAGAAGTCTGAGAAGATGCTGTCAGAGAGTTAAATTAGACAATGCAGAGAATGGTATAGGGAAAGCCAAGGTAGAAAAGGGTTTTATCTATTTAAACAGCTTTATTGAGATAAAATTGACATTTAATAAACAACATATTTAAAGTGTACAGTTTAAGTTTTGACACATGTGGAGACCCATGAAACTTTTACCAGATTCTATATGGTGGACATATCCACCACTCCAAAAAGAAGTTTGTTTGTGTGCCTTTGTTATCACTCCCTCCTTTCCCATACACCTTTCTTCCTTTCCCAGACAACCATTGAAGACACTAGAATGGTTATATAAGTGGAATTGTAAAGCACGTACCCTTTTTTTGGGGGTGGGGGGCTGGCTTCTTATCGTCGTTATTTTGAGATATGTCCATGTTATTGAGTTTATCAGTAGGTCATTAATTTTTATTGGGGAGTAGTTGCCATTATGTATGTATAATACAATTTGTTTTATCCATTCACCTATTGATGGACTTTTGGATTGTTTCCAGGTGTTGGCTGTTACGAATAAAGCAGCAATGAATATTCATGTATTGTCTTTGTATGGACACATCTTTCCCTTTCCCTTGGGTAAATACGTAAGAATATGATGATTGGGTCATTTGGTAGGTGTACATTTAACTTTTTTTTTTTTTTTTTGAGATGGAGTCTCACTCTGTCACCAGGCTGGAGTCTCACTCTGTCACCAGACTGGAGTGCAGTGGTGCAATCTCGGCTCACTGCAACTTCCCAGCTCCCTCGTTCAAGCTGTTCTCCTGCCTCAGCCTCCTGAGTAGCTGGTATTACAGCACACGCCACCATGCCCAGCTAATTTTTGTATTTTTAGTAGAGACAGGGTTTCACCATGTTGGCCAGGATGGTCTTGATCTCCTGACCTTGTGATCTGCCTGCCTCGGCCTCCCAAAGTGCTGGGATTACAGGTGTGAGCCACCGTGCCCAGCACATTTAACTGTTTTTTTTTTTTTGAGATGGAGTCTAGCTCTGTTGCCCAGGCTGGAGTGCAGTGGCGTGATCTTGGCTCACTGCAAGCTCCGCCCCCTAGGTTCACACCATTCTCCTGCCTCACCCTCCCGAGTAGCTGGGACTACAGGCACCCGCCACCATGTCCAGCTAATTTTTTGTGTTTTTAGTAAAGATGGGGTTTCACCATGTTAGCTAGGATGGTCTTGATCTCCTGACCTCATGATCCGCCTGCCTCAGCCTCCCAAAGTGCTGGGATTGCAGGCGTGAGCCACAGCACCTGGCCCACATTTAATTTTTTAAGAAACTGCCAAACTGCTTTCCAAAGTGGTTATATCATTTTAAATTCCCGCTAGCGGTGGAAATACATATTTTGACATCCTAACCAACATTAGGTTTAGATAGTCTTTTTAATTTTGGCCATTCTAACAGGTGTGTAGTGGTATCTTTTGTAAGTTTAGTTTATATTTCCCAAATAACTAATGCTCTTGAACATCTTTTTATGTGCTTATTTGCTGTCTGTTTATCTTTTTTGGTTAAGTGTCTGTTTAAGGTTTTTACCCATTTTAAAAAAACTTTTTATTTTGAAATAGTAGATCCACAGGAAGTTGTAAATAAAATATAAAGAGGTTCTGTGTACCCTTTACTCAGTTTCTCCCAACAATAACATCTTGCATCACTATAGTACAATATTGAGACCAGGAAAATGACATTGATACAGTCCACTGAACTAACTCAGATGTGACCAATTTTACATGCACTGATTTGTGTGTATTTATGTGTGTAGTTCTCTGCGGTTTTATCACATGTAGATTAGTGTAACTACTACCATGATCAAGATACAGAACTGGGCTGGGTGTGGTGGCTCATGCCTGTAATCCCAGCGCTTTGGGAGCCTGAGGCGGGTGGATCACCTGAGGTCAGGAGTTCGCGACCAGCCTGGCCAACATGGTGAAACCCTGTCTCTACTAAAAATACAAAAATTAGCTGGGTGTGGTGGTGGGCGCCTGTAATCTCAGCTACTGGCGAGGCTGAGACAGGAGAATCACTTGAACCTGGGAGACGAGGGTTGCAGCGAGCCAAGATTGGGCCATTTCACTCTAGCCCGGGTGACAGAGTGAGACTCTGTCTCAAAATAAAAAATAATTAAAAAAAATAGAGAACTGTTTCATCTCACTAACTTGTTTATAAGCGCATCCATTTCCCTCCCTCCTCCCCAACCCAGTCTCAAATTCCTGGCAACCACTAATCTATTCTACATCTCCAAAGTATTATTTCAAGAAAATGTTAGCTACATAAATTGAGTCATATACTATGCAACATTTTTGGGGGAGTTTAGGGGGACAGGGTCTCACTAGGTTGCCAAGGCTGGAGTACAGTGGCATGATTATGGCTCACTGCAGCCTCGAACTCCTGGGCTCAAGCTCTCCTCCCGACTCAGCCTCCCGAAGTGCTGGGATTACAGTTATGAGCCACTGTGCCAGGCCTTATGTGACCATTTGAGGTTGGCTTTTTCTTCACTCATTGCCTGGAAATCCTTCCAAGTTGTCGAGTATATTAATAGTTTGTTCCGTTTTATTGCTGAGTAGTATTCCATGATATAGATGTACTACAGTTTAATTGTTTACCCTTTGAAGGACATTTGGGTTGTTTCCAGTTTTTGGCTATTATGAAAATTGCTATGAACATTTGTGTACAGATTTGTATGTGAATATGTGTTATTTTTTTCCTGGTACAAATACCCAGAAGTACAAATGCCTCCTGACCTCCAATCTGTGAATTTAGTTTTATAAGAAACTGCCAAACTTTGGCTGCGTGTGGTGGCTCACACCTGTAATCCCAGCACTTTGGGAGGCTGAGGTAGGCAGATCACTTGAGGCCAGGAGTTCGAGACCAGCCTGGGCAACATGACAAAACCCCATCTCTACTAAAAATACAAAAATTAGCTAGGCATGATGATGCAAGGCGTTAGTCCCAGCTACTTGGAAGGCTGAGGCATGAAAAATCACTTGAACCCAGGAGGCGGAGGTTGCAATGCGCCGAGACTGTGCCACTGCACTCCAGCCTGGGCAACAGAGCAAGGCTCTGTTTCCAAAAAAAAAAACAACTGCCAAATGTTTTCATTCCCACCAGCAGGTGTATGAGTTACCCAGTTTCTCTGCATCTTGGGCAGCATTTGGTATTATCACCTTTTTTTTTTTTTTAAATCATTCTGATGGGTGTGTAGTGATATCTCATTGTGGTTTTAATTATATTCTTCTCATGACTAGTAATGTTGACCATTGTTTTATGTGATTTTTGCCATTTGTATTTTATTTTTGGTCTAGTATCTAAGTCTTTGCCCCTTTTTAGATTGGGCTGTTTTCTTGTTGAATTTTGAGAGTTCTCTCTCTGTGTGTGTGTATGTGTGTGTTTATATATATGAAACAAGTCTTTTATCAAATATATGCTTTGCAAAGAGTTTCTCTCAATCTGTGGCTTATTTTTTAATTCTATTAGGATCTTTTGTAGAAGTTTTACATTTTGATGAAGTTTGCCTTACCAATTTGTTCTTTTATGGATTGCACTTTTGGTGTTACAGCTGAGAAATCTTTGCCTAACCCATGCTTACAAAGATTTTCTCCTGGGTTTTCTTTTCTTTTATTTTTTTGAGACAGGGTCTTGCTCGTATTGCCCAGAATGGAGTGCAGTGGTGTGATTATGACTCGCTGCAGCGTCAGCCTCCTGGGCTCAAGCTATTTCTCCTACCTGAGCCTCTGTGATAGCTGGAACCACAGGTGTGCGCCACTATGTCCCGCCAATTTTTAAATTTTTTGTAGAGATACGGCTTCATGTATTGGCCAGGCTTGTCTCGAACTCCAGGGCTCAAGCGATCCTTCCTCCTTGGCCTTCAAAGTGTTGGGATTACAGGAGTGAGCCACTGTGCCTGGCTGCTAGGTTTTCTTTTGGAAGTGTTAGTTTTTTTTTTCTTTTTTTGTGAGATGGAGTCTTGCTCTGTCGCCCAGGCTGGAGTGTAGTGGTGCAATCTTGGCTCGCTGCAATCTCTGCCCCATCGGGTTCAAGTGATTCTCCTGCCTCAGCCTCCTCAGTAGCTGGGATTACAGACACGCACCACCACGCCTGGCTAATTTTTGTATTTTTAGTAGAGACAGGGTTTCGCCACGTTGGCCAGGCTGGTCTCGAACTTCTGACCTCAGGTGATCCACCTGCCTTGGCCTCCCAAAGTGCTGGGATTATAGGTGTGAGCCACCGCACCTGGCCTAGTTTTAGGTTTTACATTTAAGTTGATCTATTTTGAGTTAATTTTTGTGTATAGTGTGAGGTATGGATCCCCAAGTTCATTGTTTTTACATATAATTTTTCCAGCTCCTTTGTTGAAAGGCTATCCTTTTTCCACTGCATTGCTTTTATACCTTTGTAAAAAATCAGTAGACCATATATATGTGAGTGTATTTTTGGACTCTGTTCTGTTCCCTTGAGCTATGTGTCTCTCCTTTACTGATGCCACACTATCATGATTACCGTACCTTTACAGTTACTATCGAAACCAGATAGTATGATTCTTCCAACTGCATTTTTCTTTTTGTTCATGTTGTTCTGGCTACTCTAAATGCTTTGCTTTTCCATATAAATCGTACAATTAGGCCAGCAATGTGGCTCATACTTGTAATCCCAGCACTTTGTAATCACTTAAGGTCAGGAGGATTCCCCCCACATCCAGCTTTTTATGGTCATTTTGAATCTTGTCCTCTGTAGTAACAGCCATTATGTAAAATTAATACAAATACTATAATAATTGGAAATGTGGATGTATATTGGAAAATTTTACATTGTTTATTCATAAATAATTTGAAAAGGACAAGATCTGAATGTTATCTATGGGTCATTGTTTTCAAAACTGCAGTTTACCTTCCTAATTGCTACGTCATTTTCCTTGCCAGTTGGTGAGAATATTGCATGGCATGAACTCAAAGACTTATATAAATGTAGCTGAATGTGGTTTTTTCCTAATTGTTTCCTGTTATAGGCCACTATAATGGTTATCTTAGGAAAAAAATAAATTATTTTGTCTTTTTATACTTTTATAGACGTATACAAGTACATATCCTGTGTTCTCTCAATTGAACTTATATATTTTTTCTTACATGTGGATGTTAAACTGTGATTTCTACACCATTTCTATACTGTTAATTTTGCACCTGTAATTAAGCATAGTTGTGGTTGCTGAGTGGTTTTCCCGACTTCTTTTTTTTCTGTTTGTAGTGATAATTTCTTTGAACAACTGTTTATTATGACTGTTTTTCAGCAATGATAGAACCTAAAGTCAGTGGAATTATTTGCTTTTTTAAAAGCTTGTCTCAGGAAATATTTTCTTTCTGCTTTATGGATATATAGTAGTTGATTGAGTATATAATTGAGTACCTATCTGAAATTCCACATTCATTCTACCACAGTGCTTTTCAGTATGTTATTGAGTGAAGTGAATTTCTGTTGCTTAATGAATTTAAGGTATACATTAGTTCACTTTCTCCCTTTTTTTGAAACAGGGTCTCACTGTCACCCAGGGAGTGGAGTGGGTGCTATCTGGGCTCACTGCAACCTTTACCCCCCAGGATCAAGTGATTCTCCCGCTTCTGGAACCACAGGCGTGCACCACAATGCCTGGCTATTTTTTTGTATTTTTGGTAGAGTTGGGGTCTCGCCATATTGTCCTGGCTGGTCTCCCTTGAACTCAAGTGATCCGCCTACCTTGGCCTCCCCAAAGTGCTGGGATTACAGGCATGAGCCACTGAGCCTGGCCTCTCGGCCTCTTTTTGTTTCTTTGTTGCATTATTTTTTCACGTGCTAGCTATGCTAATAATCTCATTTTCAACATAGTTTCTTTTTCTTGTGTTCTCATTTTCCTTTCTAATTTCCTGAAGAATTTTGGGTTTAGTCAATTGATAGCTTGTTAACTCATTTTCTTACAAAAGTACTGTTTTTTTAGTTATTGTAAGTAGTATCAAAGTTGCACATGAACTTTGTTTAAAGTATCAAATAGATCAATAAAGCTTATTCTGAAAAAAGTAGTCCTGTGACTCCAACTCTGTCTTACCTTCCTTTCTCTGCTGCCTAGAGGCAGCTGCTTTCAAATTCTTTTAGCAGTTTCTTTTGGTATTTGCCTTCATCTCTGGGTAACATGCTTATACTGCTGTAGCTGTTATTTATTGACTTCTCATTATGAAAAATGACATCTAGCAGATTCTAAACTCTCAACTCTACACAGGCATCCTTCTTGTTCCCCAATATGGTTATATCATAATAGATTTAATGTCAATTTGTTTATATTATTATGATTGCATATTGTGCTATTCATAGTTAAGCCATGTAGTATACTGTACTACTATTTTTCCTTCCTTGTACAATTTAATATTGTTTTAAGAATGAATGATTGTTGTTGTTCTATGTATTTATGAAAATTCATTCCAAAGTATCTTCTTTTTTTTTTTTTTTTTGACGGAGTCTTGCTTTGTCGCCCAGGCTGGAGTGCAGTGGCGCTAGCTCAGCTCACTGCAAGCTCCGCCTCCCAGGTTCAAGCCATTCTCCTGCCTCAGCGTCCGAAGTAGCTGGGACTACAGGCACCCGCCACCCCGCCTGGCTAATTTTTTGTAGTTTTGGTAGAGATGGAGTTGCGTCATATTAGCCAGGATGGTCTTGATCTCCTGACCTCGTGATCCGCCTACCGTAGCCTCCCAAAGTGCTGGAATTACAGGTGTGAGCGACCACGCCTGGTCTCAAAGTATCTTTTAGGTGCTTGAATCTCAGGATTTTTGACACATCAATTCATCTGTCAATTTTATTTTCTTGGAGACTTTGCTTTCTCTCAGAGCCTTCTAAACTAATCTGGATTAGTGGATACCTAGTGTGTTGTACATCTGTCATTGTGAGACCTCACTTCTCTGTCATCTTGAGTTCCTTTGCCTTTCTTTTATTGTGTTGAGTCTTTGTTTCTTTGCAACTCATTTTGGTGGAGTACTTCCTTCAGTAGCTTACTAATGGTAATAGGAGGTAAATTTTTGTGACCTTAAATATTTAAAGGTCTTCACCAGGCACGGTGGCTCACGCCTATAATCCCAGCACTTTGGGAGGCTGAGGCAGGCGAATCACAAGCTCAGGAGTTAAGAGACTAGCCTGGCCAACATGGTGAAACCCTGTCTCTACTAAAAATACAAAAAATTAGCTGGGTGTGGTGGCTGGTGGCTGTAATCCCAGCTACTTGGGAGATTGAGGCAGGAGAATCGCTTGAACCCAGGAGGTGGAGGTTGCAGTGAGCCGAGATTGCACCACTGCACTCCAGCCTGGGCGGCAGTGCAAGACTCCATCTCAAAAAAAAAAAAAGTCTTCATTCTCCCCTCACACTTAATTTTGGCTGGTTGTAGAATTCTAAATTAGATATCATTTTCTCTTATAAATTTGAAGGCATTCCTCTCCATTTTCTCCATTTTATTCCATGGTTGTTGAAAAGTCTGATACCATTCTGAGTCTTGATTCTTCATGTGTAACCTGTTACTCTCCTCTGAGTCTTTTAGGTTCTTCTCTTTGTCCTTTGTGTTCTGATTTTTTCAGTTCCATTGTAATCTCAGGGGACCATTTTCTTTTCTTTTCTTTTTGAGACAGAGTCTCGCTCTGTTGCCCAGGCAGGAGTGCAGTGGTGTGATCTCGGCTCACTGCAAGCTACGCCTCCCGGCTTCACGCCATTCTCCTGTCTCAGCCTCCGAGTAGCTGGGACTGCAGGCGCCCTCCACCACGCCCGACTAATTTTTTGTATTTTTAGTAGAGACGGGGTTTCACCTTGTTAGCCAGGATGGTCTTGATCTTCTGACCTTATGATCCGCCCACCTCGGCCTCCCAAAGTGCTGGGATTACAGGCGTGAGCCACCGGGCCTGGCTCAGGGGACCATTTTCACATATGTGGTGTGTTGTTGACCAAAACATCATCAAATGGTACCTGACTACCTAGAAGTGGAATTGCTTGTCATGTGGTAATTCTGTATTTAAATTTTTGAGGCACTGTCAAACTCTCTTCTACAGCAACTCAGCTGTATCACTTTACATTGCCATGAGTAATATATGAGGGTTCTTATTTATCTGTATTCACAGTAACACTTGTTATTTTCTCTTTTTGTTTCTTTTCTTTTTTTTTTCTGAGACGGAGTTTTGCTCTGTCACCCAGGCTGGAGTGCAGTGGCGCGATCTCAGCTCACTGCAAGCTCCGCCTCCTGGGTTCACGCCATTCTCCTGCCTCAGCCTCCCAAGTAGCTGGGACTGCAGGTGCCTGCCACTGTGCCTGGCTAATTTTTTGTATTTTTAGTAGAGACGGGGTTTAGCGTGGTCTCGAGCTCCTGACCTTGTGATCCGCCCGCCTTGGCCTCCCAAAGTACTGGGATTACAGGCGTGAGCCACTGCACCTGGCCTATTTTCTTAAATTAAAGCCATCCTAGGGGGTGTGAAATGGTATCTCTCTGTGGTTTTTTTTTTTTTTTTTTTTTTTTTTGGAGACAGAGTCTCGCTCTGTCGCCCAGGCTGGAGTGCGGTGGCTGGATCTCAGCTCACTGCAAGCTCTGCCTCCCGGGTTTAAGCCATTCTCCTGTCTCAGCCTCCCGAGTAGCTGAGAGGCGCCCGCCACCTCGCCCGGCTAGTTTTTTTGTATTTTTTAGTAGAGACGGGGTTTCACCTTGTTAGCCAGGATGGTCTGGATCTCCTGACCTCGTGATCCGCCCGTCTCGGCCTCCCAAAGTGCTGGGATTACAGGCTTGAGCCACTGTGCCCACCCTCTCTGTGGTTTTTATTTGCATTTCCTAATGACCAGTGATGTTGAACATCTTTTCATATGCATGTTGGTCATTTGTATATCTTCTTTGAAGAAATGCCTATTCATGTGCCTTGCCCGATTTTTAATTGAGCTGTTTGACTTTTTGCTGTTCAGTTATAAAAACTCTTTATATTCTGGATTCTAAAGTCTTATCAGATCTAAGATTTACAGATTTTTTTTTCCCATTCTGTAGGTTGTCTTTTCACTTTTCTTTTTTCTTCTTCTTCTTTTATTTATTTATTTATTTATTTATTTATTTATTTATTTATTTATTTTTGAGACAAGGTCTCACTCTGTTGCCATAGTGGGATGTCAGCTCATGGCAACCTTGACCTCCTTGGCTCAAGTTAGCTTCCCACCTCAGCCTTCCGAGTAGCTGGGACTACAGGCGCATGCCACCATGCCCAGCTAAGTTTTGTATTATTTTGTGGAGATGAGATTTCACCATGTTGCCCAGGTTGGTCTCAAACTCCTGGGCTCAAGTAATCTGCCTGCCTCAGCCTCCCAAAGAGTTGGGATTACAGGCATGAGCCACTGGGCTTGGCCTCACTTTCTTTATGGTGCCCTTTGGTGCACAAAAGTTTTTAATTTTACCAAGTTGTATTGATTGAGTTCTTTTGTTGCTTGTGCTTTTACTGTTAAGAATCCATCGCCAAATCTGAAGTCAGGACAGTGTACTCCTATTTTTGCTTCTAAGAGTTCTATGCTTTTAGCTCTTATATTTAGGTTTTTTGATCCTTTTTGAGTTAATTTTTGTATGTGGTATGAGAAAGGGATTCAACTTTGTTCTTTTGCATGTGATAATCCAGTTTTCCTAGTACTGGAACTATTTGTTGAAGGAACTGTTCTTTTTCCGTTTAAAGTCTTAGCACCCTTGTAAAAAAATCAATTGGCCATAGATATTTGGGTTTATTTCTGAACTCTCAGTTCTATTTCATTGGTTAATACATCTCTTCTTATGCCAGCACTACACTGTTTTGATTACTGTTCCTTTATAATAAGTTTTGGAGTGTTAATCCTACTTTCTTTTTCAATGTTATTTTGGCTGTTCAGAGAATATTCTGGTGCCCTTGCATTTCCGTATAAATTTGAGGATTGGCTTTTCCATTTCTCTAGAAAAGGCCGTTGAAATTTTGGTAGGGATTGCATTGTACATCACTTTGGAGAGTATTGCGTGTTAACATTGTTTTTCAATCCATGAGCACAAGAAATCTTACCACTTATTTAGGTCTTTAATTTATTTCAGCAATGTTTTGTAGTTTTTAGCGTATAAGTTTTTCACTTCCTTGGTTAAAATTATTCCTGAGTATTATTTCTTTTGGAGGTTATTGTAAATAGAATTTTCTTAATTTCCTTTTCAGATTGTTTATTGCTTGTGTATAAAAACAACAGAATTTTATGTTTTACCCTGCACCTTTAATGAATTCATTTATTAGCTGTAGTTTTTTGTAGGTCTTGTGGGTTTTACTTTATATAGAATCATGTCTTCTGCAAGTAGAAATAGTTTTACTTCTTCCTTTCGAACTTGGATGTCTTTTAATTCCGTTGACTCCCAGTGCAATGTTGAATAGCAGTGTTGAAAGCATGCATCCTTATCTTGCTCCTCATCTTGGGGGAAGGCTTTGTTTTACACCACTATGATGTTAGCTGTGGGTTTTTTACAAGTGCTGTTTTTTTTTTTTTGATACGGAGTCTTGCTCTGTCACCCAGGCTGGAGTGCAGTGGCACAATCTCTGCTCACTGCAAGCTCCACCTCCCGGGTTCACGCCATTCTCCTGCCTCAGCCTCCCAAGTAGCTGGGACTACAGGCGCCTGCCACCATGCCTGGCTAAGTTTTTGTGTTTTTAGTAGAGACCGGGTTTCACCATGTTGGCCAGGCTGGTCTCGAACTCCCGACCTCAAGTGATCCACCCACTTCAGCCTCCCAAAGTGCTGGGATTATAGGCATGAACCACTGCACCCGGCCCCTGATTGTGTAGATTTTTTTTCTTCACTCTGTTAATATGGTATGTTATATCAGTTGATTTTCACATGTTGAGCCACCCTTGCATTCCTTGGATAAATCACATTTGGTCTTTTTTAATGTGTTCTTGGATTCAGTTTGCTACTGTGTATTTTTTTGAGGATTTTTGTGTTTACATTCATACGGGATATTGGTCTGTAGTGTCTTGCTTTGGTATCAGGAAAATACTGACCTCATAGAATGTATTAGGAAGCATTCCCTCTATTTTTTGGAAGAGTGTGAGAAAGAATGCTGTTAATTTTTGTCTAAGTGTTTGTTAGAACTGACCAGTGAAGCCATCTGTTCTTGGGAGAATTTTGACTATGATTCAATCTCTTTACTTATTAGAGGTCTGTTGAGATTTTCTTTTTCTTCTGAGTCAGTTTTGGTAATCTCTGTATTTCTAGGAGTTTGCTCATTCCTTCTAGATTATCTGATTTGTTGATGTATGATTGTTCATAGTATTCTTCTTCTTTTTTTTTTTTTTTTGAGACAGAGTCTTACTCTGTTGCTCAGGCTCGAGTGTGGTGGCGCAATCTAGGCTCACTGCAGCCTCCATCTCCTGGGTTCAGGCGATTTTCCTGCCTCAGCCTCCCTAGTAGCTGGTACTATCACCACACCAGGCACCACTACGCCAGGCTAATTTTTGTATATTTTAGTAGAAATGGGGTTTCACCATGTTAACCGTGCTGGTCTTGAACTCTTGACCTCAAGTGATCTGCCTGCCTTGGCCTCTCAAAGTGATGATTATAGGTGTGAGCCACCGCGCCCGATCCTGTTCATAATATTCTTATTATCATAGTATTCTCGTATGTATTTTTGCAAACACCAGTTGTAATACATTCTAACAAAATCCACTTACGTTGTTCTAAGGTAGTGTTTTCTTTTTTCTTTTTTTTTTTTTTTTGGGGGGGCGGAGTCTCGCTCTGTCGCCCAGGCTAGAGTGCTGTGGTGTGATCTCAGCTCACTGCAAGCTCCACCTCCTGGGTTCATGCCATCCTCCTGCCTCAGCCTCCCGAGTAGCTGGGACTACAGGCGCCTGCCACCACGCCCAGCTAATTTTTTGTATTTTTAGTAGAGATGGAGTTTCACTGTGTTCGCCAGGATGGTCTCGATCTCCTGACCTCGTGATCCGCCCACATCGGCCTCCCAAAGTGCCGGGATTACAAGCGTGAGCCACCGCGCCCGGCCTCTTTTTTCTTTTCCTTTTTTTTTTTTTGAGATGGAGTTTCACTCTAGTTGCCCAGGTTGGAGTGCAATGGCGTGATCTTGGCTCACTGTAGCCTCCACCTCCCAGGCTCAAGTGATTCGCCTGCCTCAGCCTCCCGACTAGCTGAGAATGCAGGCATACACTATCACTCCAGGCTAATTTTTGTATGTTTAGTGGAGACAGGGTTTCTCCCTGTTGGCCAGGCTGGTCTCAAACTCCTGACCTTGTGATCTGACTGCCTCGGCCTCCCAAAGTGCTGGGATTACAGGTGTGAGCCACTACACCTAACCTTTTTTTTGTATTTTTAGTAGAGATAGGGTTTCACCATGTTGGCTGGGCTGGTCTTGAACTCCTGACCTCAGGTGATCTGCCCGCCTCAGCCTCCCAAAGAGCTGGGATTACAGATGTGAGCCACTGCGCCCGACCTTCTTTTTTTTTTTTTTCAATTTAATTTAATTTTAAGTTCTTGATTACATGTGCAGGATATGAAGGTTTGTTACATAGGAAAATGTGTGCCATGGTAGTTTGCCACACCTATCAAGCCATTACGTAAGTGTTAATTAAGCCCAGCATGCATTAGCTATTTTTCCTGATGCTGTCCCTCTCTCGTGACCCCCACCCCCAGACAGGCCCCAGTGTGTGTTGTTCCCCTCCCTGTGTCCATGTGTTCTCATTGTTCACTCCCATTTATAAGTGAGAACGTGTGGTGTTTGGTTTTCTGTTCCTGAATTAGTTTGCTAAGGATTATGGCTTCCAGCTCCATTCATGATCTCATTCTTTTTATGGCTGCACAGTATTCCATGGTGTGTGTGTACTACATTTTCTTTATGTTGTCTGTCATTGATGGGCATTTGGGTTGATTCTATGTCTTTGCTATTGTGAATGGTGCTGCAATAAACATACACATGCATGTATCTTTATATTAGAAAGATTTATATTCCTTTGGGTATATACTCAGTAATGGGATTGCTAGGTAAAATGGTATTTTTGGTTCTAGGTCTTTGGGAGAATAATTGCTACACTGTCTTCCACAATGGTTGAACTGATTTACATTCCTACCAACAGTATAAAAGCGTTTCTGTCTCAGCCTCGCCAACATCTGTTGTTTCTTGACTTTTTAATAACTGCCATTCTTGTCCGGGCGTGGTGGCTTATGCCTGTAATCCCAGCACTTTGAGACACCGGAGTGGGCAAATCAATTGAGGTCAGGAGTTTGAGACCAGCCTGGCCAACATGATGAAACCTCATCTCTACTAAAAATACAAAAATTTGCTGGGCGTTGTGGTGCATGCCTGTAGTCCCAGCTACTCGGGAGGCTGAGACAGGAGAGTCACTCGAACCCAGGAAATAGAGGTTGCAGCGAGCCGAGATCATACCATTGCACTCCAGCCTAGGCAACAGAGTGAGACTCTGTCTCAAAAATATATAATGATGATGATGATCCAGCCTAGGCAACAGAGTGAGACTCTGTCTCAAAAATATATAATGATGATGATGATGATGATCCAGCCTAGGCAACAGAGTGAGACTCTGTCTCAAAAATATATAATGATGATGATGATGATGATCCAGCCTAGGCAACAGAGTGAGACTCTGTCTCAAAAATATATAATGATGATGATGATGATGATCCAGCCTAGGCAACAGAGTGAGACTCTGTCTCAAAAATATATAATGATGATGATGATGAAGACTGTCTCAAAAATATATAATGATGATGATGATGATGATGATAATAATAATAATTGCCTTTCTGACTGGTTTGAGATGGTACCTGATTGTGGTTTTGATTTGCATTTCTCTGATCATCAGTGATGTTGAGCTTTTTTTCATGCTTGTTGGCCTGCATAAATGTCTTCTTTTGAGAAATGTCTGTTCATGTCCTTTGCCTACTTTTTAATGGGGTGGGTTTTTTTGTTTTTGAAATTTATTTAAGTTTCTTGTAGACTCTGGATATTAGACCTTAGTTAGATGGATAAATTGCAAAAGTTTTCTCCCATTCAGGCTGAAATGGAACAGGCTGCCTGTTCACTGTGATGATAGTTTCTTTTGCTGTGCGGAAGCTCTTTAGTTTAATTAGATCCCATTTGTCAGTTTTTGCTTTTGTTGCAATTGCTATTGCCGTTTTCATCAAGAAATCTTTGCCCATGCCTGTGTCCTGAATGGTATTGCCTAGGTTTTCTTCTAGGGTTTTTATAGTTTGGGGTTTTACATTTAAGTCTTTAATCCATCTTGAGTTAATTTTTGTATAAGGTGTAAGGAAGGAATCCAGTGTCAGTTTTCTGCATATGGCTAGCCAGTTCTCCCAACACTATTTATTAAATAGAGAATCCTTTCCCCATTGCTTGTTTTTGTCAGGTTTGTCAAAGATCAGATGATTGTACATGTGTGGTCTTATTTCTGAGTTCTCTATTCTGTTTCATTGGTCTGTGTGTCTGTTTTTGTACCAGTACCATGCTGTTTTGGTGACTGGAGCCTTGTAGTACAGTTTGAAGTCGGGTAACGTGATGCCTCTAGCTGTGTTCTTTTTGCTTAGGATTGTTTTGGCTATATGGGCTCTCTTTTGGTTCTGTATGACTTTTAAAATAGTTTTTCCTAATTCTGGGAAGAATGTCAATAGTAGTGCTATTCAATGGGAATAGCATTGAATCTATAAATTGCTTTGGGCAGTACGGGTGTTTTCACAATATTGATTCTTCCTATCCATGAGCATGGAGTGTTTTTCCATGTTTGTTTGTGTCCTCTCTGATTTCCTTGAGCAGTGGTTTGTAGTTCTCCTTGAAGAGGTCCTTCACTTCCCTTGTTAGCTGTGTTCCTAGGTATTTTATTCTCTTTGTAGCAATTGCGAATGGGAGTTCATTCACGATTTGGCTGTCTGCTTGTCTGTTGTTGGCATAAAGGAATGCTTGTGACTTTTGCACATTCATTTTGTATCCTGAGACTTTGCTAAAGTTGCTTCTCAGCTTAAGCTTTTGGGCCCAGACTAGGGGGTTTTCTAGATAGAGGATCATGCCGTCTGCAAACAAAGACAATTTGACCCTGTCTCTTCCTATGTGAATACCCTTTATTTCCTTCTCTTGCCTCATTGCCCTGGCCAGAATTTCCGTTATTATGTTGAATAGGAGTGGTGAGAGAGGGGCATCCTTGTCTTGTGTCAGTTTTCAAGGGGAACGCTTCTAGCTTTTTTATCCAGTATGACATTGGATGTGGGTTTGTCATAAATGGCTCTTACTATTTTGAGGTTTGTTCCTCCGATGCCTGGTTTATTGAGAGTTTTTAACATGAAACGATGTTGGATTTTATCGAAGGCCTTTTCTGCATCTATTGAGATAATCATGTGATTTTTGTCTTTAGTTCTGTTTATGTGATGAATTATGTCTATTGATTTGAATATGTTGAATCAGCTTTGCATTCTGGGAATGAAGTTGACTTGATCCTGGTAGGTAAGCTTTTTGATGTGCTGCTGGATTCAGTTTACCTATTTGTTTGAGGATTTTTTGATTAATGTTCATCAGGGATATTGGCCTGTAGTTTTCTTTTTTTGTTATATCTCTTTCAGGTTTTGGTATCAGGATAATGCTGGCCTCATAAAATGAGTTAGGGAGTAGTCCTTCCTTTTCAGTTGTTTGGAATAGTTTCAGAAGAAATGGTACCAGCTTCTCTTTGTACCTCTGATAGAATTCAGCCGTAAATCTGTCTGGTCCTAGGCTTATTTTGGTTGGTAGGCTATTTATTACAGCCTCAATTTTGTAGTTCATTATTGGTCTATTCAGGTATTCAGCTTCTTTCTGGTTCAGTCTTGGGAGGGTGTATGTGTCCAGGAATTTATCAGTTTCTTCTAGATTTTCTAGCTTATTTGCATAAAGGTATTTATAGTATTCTCTGTGGTTGTTTGTATTTCTGTGGGGTCAGTGGTGATATCCCCTTTATCATTTTTTATTGTGTTGATTTGATTCTTGTCTCTCTTCTTCATTAGTCTAGCCAGGCTCCTGGATGAATTGTGTTTTTTTTTGTTTGTTTGTTTTTGTTTTGTTTTGTTTTTGAGATGGAGTCTCACTCTGTCATTCAGGCTGGAGTGCAGTAGTGTGATCTCAGCTCACTGTAACCTCCACCTCCCAGGTTCAGGCAATTCTTCTGCCTTAGCCTCCCAAGTAGCTGGGATTACAGGCACCCACCACCACATTGGGCTAATTTTTTTGTTTGTTTTTTTGTTTTGTTTTTTTTTTTTTGAGATGGAGTCTCGCTCTGTCGCCCAGGCTGGAGTGCAGTGGCCGGATCTCAGCTCACTGCAAGCTCCGCCTCCCGGGTTTGCGCCATTCTCCTGCCTCAGCCTCCCGAGTAGCTGGGACTACAGGCGCCCGCCACCTCGCCCGGCTATTTTCTTGTATTTTTTTAGTAGAGACGGGGTTTCACTGTGTTAGCCAGGATGGTCTCGATCTCCTGACCTCGTGATCCGCCCGTCTCGGCCTCCCAAAGTGCTGGGATTACAGGCTTGAGCCACCGCGCCCGGCCATCGGGCTAATTTTTGTATTTTTAGTAGAGACAGGGTTTAACCATGTTGGCCAGGCTGGTCTTCAACTCCTGACCTCAAGTGATCTGCCTGCCTCGGCCTCTCAAAGTGCTAGGATTACAGGTGTGAGCCACCACGCCTGGCCTGATTTTTTTTTTTTCAAAGGGTTTTTTTTGTGTGTGTCTCTCTTTCCTTCAGTTATGCTCTGATCTTGGTTATGTCTTGTCTTCTGCTAGATTTGGGATTTGTTTACTCTTGGTTCGCTAGTCTTTTAGTTGTGATGTTAGGACATCGATTTGAGTTTTTTCTAGCTTTTTGATGTGGGCACTTAGTGCTATAAATTTCCCTCTTGACACTGCTTTAACTACGTCCCAGAGATTCTGGTACATTGTCTCTTTGTTCTCATTGGTTTCAAATAACTTATTGATTTCTGTCTTAATTTCATTATTTACCCAGGAGTCATTCAGGGGCAGGTTGTTCGATTTCCATGTAGTTGTGTGGGTTTGAGTGAGTTTCTTAATGTTAAGTTCTAATTTTATTGTGCTGTGGTCTGAGAGACTGTTATGATTTCAGTTCTTTTGCATTTGCTGAGGAGTGTTTTACTTTCAAGTATATGATTGAATCTAAAGTGCCATGTGGCACTGAGAAGAATGTATATTCTGTTTTTGGGTAAGTCTACTTGATCTAGAGCTGAATTCAAGTTCCTGAATATCTTTGTTAATTTTTGTCTCGATTATCTGTCTGATATTGACAGTGGGGTGTTAAGTCTCCCACTTTTGTTGTGTGGGAGTTTAAGTCTCTTTGTAGGTCTCTAAAAACTTGTTTTATGAAACAGTGCATATATATTTGGGTGCATATATATTTAGGATAGTTAGCTCTTGTTGAATTGAACCCTTTACCATGCTGTATGCCCTTCTTTGTCTTTTTTTGATCTTGGTTTAAAATCTGTTTTGTCAGAAACTAGGATTGGAACCCCTGCTTTTTTCCTGCTTTCCATTTGCTTTGTAAATTTTCCTCCATCTCTTTATTTTGAGCCTGTGCATGTCTTTGCATGTTAGATGGGTCTGTTGAATACAGCACACCGATGATTCTTGTCTTTTTAGCCAGCTTGCCATTTTGTGTCTTTTAATTGGGGTATTTAGTCCATTTACATTTAAGGTTAATATTGTTATGTGTGAATTTGGTCCTGTCATCATTGATGCTGGCTGGTTATTTTGCAGACCTGTTAGTGTAGTTGCTTCATAGTGTCATTGGTCTTTGTACTTGAGTGTGTTTTTGTAGTGGCTGGTAATGGTTTTTCTTTTCCATATTTAGTGCTTCCTTCAGGAACTCTTGTAAAGCAGACCTGGTGGTGCTGAATTCCCTCAGCATTTGCTTGTCTGAAAAGGACTTTATTTCTCTTTTGCTTATGAAGCTTAATTTGTCCAGATACGACATTTGGGTTGGAAATTCTTTTCTAAGAATGTTGAATATTGGCCTCCAATCTCTTCTGGCTTGTAGGGTTTCTGCTGAGAGGTCCACTGTTAGTTTGATGGGCTTCCCTTTGTGGTGACCTGTCCTCTCTCTTCCTGCCCTTAACATTTTTTCCTTCATTTCAACCTTGAGAGAATCTGATGATAATGTGTTTTGGGATTGATCTTCTCATGGAGTATCTTACTGGGTTTCTGTGGATTTTCTGAATTTGAATGTTGGCCTATCTTTCTAGGTTGGGGAAGTTCTCATGGATGATACCATGAAGTATGCCTTCCGACTTGGTTCCGTTTTCCCCGTCTCTTTCAGTTACCCCAGTCATAGGTTTGGTCTTTTTTTTTTTTTTTTTTTTGAGATGGAGTCTCACTCTGTTGCCCAGGCTAGAGTGCAGTGGCGCGATCTTGGCTCACTGCAACCTCTGCCTCCTGGGTTCAAGCAATTCTTCTGCCTCAGCCTCCTGAGTAGCTGGGACTACAGGCATGCACCACCACGCCTGGCTAATTTTTATATTTTTAGTAGAGATGGGGTTTCACCATCTTGGTCAGGCTGGTCTTGAACTCGTGGTCTTGTGATCCACCTGCCTTGGCCTCCCACAGTGCTGGGATTACAGGCGTGAGCCACCTCACCTGACCAGGTTCAGTCTTTTTATGTAATCCCATAGTTCTTGGAGATTTTGTTCATTTCTTTTCATTTTTTTTTCTTTTCCTCTAGCATTGTTTGCCTGTCTTATTTCAGCAAGATAGTCTTCAGGCTCTGATAATCCTTTCCTCTGCCTGGTCTGTTCAGCTATTGATACTTGTGGTTGTAATTGTGAAGCTCTCTTGTTGTGTTTTTCAGCTCAGTCAGGTCATTTATGTTCCTCTCTAAACTAGCCATTCTGGTTAACAGCTCCTGTAATGTTTATCGTAGTTTTGCGCTTCTTTGCATTGGGTTAGAACATACTCCTTTAGCTCAGTGAAGTTTGTTATTACCTACCTTTTGAAGCCTGTCAATTCATTCTTCTCAGCCTCTCAACCCAGTTCTCTGCCCTTGATGGAGAAGTGTTGCGATCATTTAGAGAAGAGACACTCTGACTCTTTGAGATTTTAGCATTCTTGCGTTGATTCTTTCTCATCTTTGTGGATTTATCTGCCTTTGATCTTTGAGGCTGCTGACCTTTGGATGGGATTTTTATGGGATCTTTTTTGTTGATGTTGTTGCTTTCTGTTTGTTTTTCTTTTAATAGTAAGGCCCCTCTTCCATAGGATAGGGCTGCTGCAGTTTACTAGGGGACCACTCCAGACCTAATTCATCTGCCCCGTCCCGCACCTGGAGGTATAAGCAATGGAGGCTGCAGAAAAGCAAAGATGGCTGACTACTCCTTCCTCTGGGAGCTTCATCCCAGAGGGCACGGAGCTGATGCTGGCTGGAATGCTCCTGTATGAGGTGCCTGGCGACCCCTGTTGGGAGGTCTCACCCAGTCAGGAGGGATAGGATCAGGGACCTGCTTAAAGAAGCAGTCTGGCTGCCCCTTGGGTGAGCAGGTTCAGCTGTGATGGGGAGAATTCCCCTCGTCTGGACTGCCAACAGGCAGGAAAGACTAGGTCAGCTGAACCGTGAGACCATGGCCACCCCTACCCGCAGAGGCTTCTTCCCAGGATATCAGAGTTCTGTCCATAAACTCCTGGCTAGAGTTCCTGCAGTTCCTGCAAGGAAGTTTCGCCTGGTGAGGAGGGAAGGGTCTGGGTCCCACCTAAGGAAACAACCTGGCCACGATCTGCCACCACCACTGTGTTGCGCTGTGGGGAATTCCTCTTGGTCCAAACTGCCAGGTCTCCCCAACACCAGCAGGGCAAAACGGCAGACAGGAACCGCAGTGATGGCAACTGCCCCTTTCCACGGGAACTTGGTAGTCTTAGGCAGTGTCCAGCCTGCTGCTGCTGGCCACAACCTGAGCAGGTTACACAGCTCTGTGCTTGGGTCCCAAGGCCCTGGTGGCATAGGCTCATGAGGGGATCTCTTGATCCATGGGATGTACGGATCTGTGGAAAAAGTCTGGTTTCCCGCATGGGGTAGCACAGTCACTCACCATCTCCCTTGGTTGGGTGTGGGAGTTTGCCTTTGTGGCTACCGGGTCAGGTTGTTGCTCCACCTTGCTTTTCCTAGCTCTGTGTGGGTCACACCAACCACCTAGTCAGTCCCAGTGAAATAACTTGGATACCTCAGTTGATGGAGCAGGATTCACTGGCCATTTTTGTTCTCAGTGGGAACCGCAGACTGGAGTGGCTTCTAATCGGCCTTCTTGGCTCCTCCTGCCTAAATTAGTGTTTTCTTTACTTCTTTGAAAATGCTTTTACTTTAAGTTGTTTCTTTCACACTATTCATGGAGGCTAATTGTTTAATTACTTTAAACTCAGCATTGACTCTTCAATAAATAACAACTGAGCAGATGCTGGTAACATCTGGCAGCACATCAAGGGCCAAGAAAAACCACCTTTTTTTTTTTTTTTTTTTGAGACGGAATCTTGTTCTGTTGCCAGACTGGAGTGCTGTGGCGTGATCTTGGCTCACTGCAACCTCCAACTCCCTGGTTCAAACCATTCTTCTGCCTCTGCCTCAGCCTCCCATGTTGCTGGGGTTACAGGCATGTGCCACCACGCCCAGATGATTTTTGTATTTTTAGTAGGGGTGGGGTTTCACCATGTTGGCCAGGATGATCTCGAACTCCTGACCTTGTGATCCACCTGCCTTGGCCTCCCAAAGTGCTGGGATTACAGTCGTGAGCCACTGCGCCCAGCCAGAAAACCACTTTTTAAGGATATCGTTTGTCTTATTTTGTAATTAACCTATTAATGTTGCTACCAGTGTCCTCAGTTTTTCTACCAGTTGTTCTTGCTGAAAGGCTAATAGTCTTGTTAAGTTTTTCTCTGAACATATTTCTTTGATTTCTCCAGTCAAATACAATTTAAATAACTCACCATCAGTAAATGACTTTCTTTTGTTTTTTTTTTTTTTTTTGAGACCGAGTCTTACTCTGTCACCCAGGCTGGAGTGCAGTGCTGCGATCTCAGCTCACTGCAACCTCCGCCTCCCGGGTTCAAGTGGTTCTCCTTGCCTCAGCTTCCCGAGTAGCTGGGATTGCAGACGCCCGCCACTACACCTGGCTAATTTTTGTATTTTAGTAAAGATGAGGTTTTGCCATGCTGGCTAGGCCGGTCTCGAACTCCTGACCTCGTGATCCGCCAGCCTCGGCCTCTCAAAGTGCTGGGATTACAGGCGTGAGCCACTGGGCCTGGCCCCAGTAAATGACTTTCTTTACTTTGCTAACAAATGAGCCATTTTATTTTCTCTCTCTGTGGTTTTTTGTTTTTTTTTTGTTTTGTTTTTTTTGTTTTTTTTTTTTTTTGGGAGACGGACTCTTGCTCTTGTCACCCAGGCTGGAGTGCAGTAGTAGTGCAATCTTGGCTTACTGCGACCTCCGCCTCCTGGGTTCAACTGATTCCGCTGCTTCAGCCTTCCAAGTAGCTGGGATTAGAGGTGTGTGGCACCATGCCCAGCTAATTTTTGTATTTTTAGTAGAGACAGGGTTTCACCATGTTGGCCAGACTGGTCTCGGACTCCTGACCTCAAGTTATCTGCCCTGCTTGGCCTCCCAAAGTGCTGGGATCACAGGCGTGAGCCACCACACCTGATTAGGTTTTAAAAATTTTTTTTTCTTTTCCTGTGAGTTGGGAGTATTATGATGAATGATTTACTGTGGTAATGCATGTATATATATATATATATATGGCCATAATGTTATTGCACATCTAATTTAGTAACGGTATAACCACACTCTACTATGCTTTAAGAGGGCAACATTCAAAGTCTACTTTTCTTTTTGTGTTATTAAAGTCACAGTATATACGTATGCGTTGCTCTCATTAGAACTTTGTTACTGCAATTTGTGTCCATCAAGCAGCAATGTGAAGGAATAGGGGGTAGTACATGTGGTCCCTTTGACAGCTACTCAGCTCTACCCTTGTGTGAAAATAACCATAGATAGTATATAAATGAATGAGCATGGCTGTGTTTCAATAAAACTTTATTTATGAATGCCAGAATTTGAATCATAACTTTTTTTTGTCACGACACAGTTAAAAACAGTTTTTTGAAACCATTTAAAACCATTAGCTTGTCGGCTATAGAAAGACAAACTATTGTTTGTAGGCTTTCTATAGCCTACAAACTAATGATTTTAAATGTGACCTACCACCAAGGCCAGATTTGGCACATGGACTGTATTTTGCCAACCTCTACTTCATACTATACATAAAAACATTCATAAGACAACTTGGGTTGTCCAGATTACTGTATGCTTGCATGGGGCCATCTGGTGGTTGAAGGAACATGGAACAAGTAATTCTTGAGATGGTGAAATTTCTGAAGTACCTTGAATTTGAGAACTCTAGACTTGGAAATCTGGATCTAGGACTGTTTGTCATAGATTGTAGTAGCTGCTTGTATCATTTCCAGAGGTTGGACACTTGGGAAAAAGATAAAGCAGCATTCCCACAAATTTTGTGTTCAGATCTCTGCAGTACTTTAAGACATCATTCTGACGTAGAGTATGTTTGCTTCATCTACAGTTTATTTGGGAGAAGGGTGTGGATTTCAGCATTAGTCAACAACTGAAATGGGCTTATACAATAATTACATTTGAATAAACTGTAATTCCATGGGTGACTTTCTGTCCTTTTTTTTCTCAAAGGGTTGGGATTTAATTAATTTTTCCTATTTAATCAAGTACATTCTTAAGGAAAAAGGCAGTTTGAAAATAAGCAATACGATTAGATGAAATTAGTAAAGAACAGTTGTTCTGCATGACTTCAAGGTGCTATGCCCTTTGAAAAACTGTTTGCTTGTTTTTCCTGTCTCTTTCCTTTTCTTTGCAACCATCTTCTCTCATTTTAGATTTCCTGCTTCTAATCTGTGGACTAGATGAGCATATAATATTATGGGATCTAAAATTGAGTAGAGAGGATCTGAACAAGGGGCCAAGGAAAATTTCTGTCAGTTAAACACATGAGCTTTATGCTGTATATTTTGAGTGTTCAGAGGCTTGTTTTACTTCTGTCCGCCTGAGCACCATTTAGATAGGTGACATTGTGAGCTAAGTTTTAGAAAGTTTTAGCTGTCATCGTAATTCAACAGTCTGATAGCATTGCCAAGAAACATGGCTCAAAAATTCCTAATTGAGGATTTTGCTGACATAACTTAGGAGTAACATAGATTCTCTAAGGGAAGCAGTTCCAACAACCTTATTTATTTATTTATTTATTTATTTATTTATTTATTTATTTTGACGGGGTCTTGCTCTGTCATCGAGGCTGGAGTGCAGTGGCGCTATCTTGGCTTACAGCAACCTCTGAATCTCAGGCTCAAATGACCCTCCTGCCTCAGTCTCTTAGGTACCTGGGACTACAGTACCAGCCTGTAGTCTAATTTTTGTATTTAGACATGCCTGGCTCACTTTTGTATTTTTTTTTTTTTTTAAGGAATGGGTTTTTGCCACATCGTCCAGGCTGGTCTTGAACTCCTGAACTCAAGCCATTTGCCTGCCTTGGCCTCCCAAAGTTCTGGGATTACAGGTGTGAGCCACCATGCTTGGCCCCAAAAACTTGAACAAATGGTTTATTATAGACCTAATAAATGTCAGGGACTTACTTGGTAGGTACTGGAGATAACAGCAGTTGAAGTTGTTCTCAAATATAATAGAAATCATGTCATTCCCCTTTTTAAAATTCTTACATGGTTTCCATTATTCTTTGAATAAAATCCAAACTCCTTACTACGGTTCTTCTAGGTCTTGGCTTCTTCTAGCTCTACGCTTTCAGTTGTTAACTCTAGCCATCTTGGGCGTTTCTTAAAGAAACCAAGGTGTTATTTGTCTCAGACTGTTTATGCCTATTCTCCTGTGTTGAAACCATCACCTTCTCTCCCCAGCCCCACTGACTCCCTTTCTTTGCTTGCTGGTTCCTATTTATCTTTCAGGTTTTAGCTTACATGCTACCTTCTCAAAAAGGCCATCTTTGTACTCTGTAAAATGTGTTCCTTCTCTAATTCTCTCTTCTACCGCTTAGTAACACTTACCATTTTTAATTTGTGTTTTTGTTAGTCTCTCCTGAGACTGAGACTGCTTAATGAAAGCAGGGACCATATGTGTCTTATTTACTTTTTATGTACCTACCATCTAGAACAGTTTCTATAAAATATTAATCACATTATTAATAGTTGGTGAATGAATGAGCACCTTCTTCACTTGGCTTGTGGGATGCTGCATTCTTTCGGTTATTCTTCCGTTTCACTGATGTCTCTTCTAACGTCTTAACTCATTCTTCTTTTTCTCCCTAATCCTAAACTTTGGAGTTCCTTGTGCCTCAGTTGCCTGCTTTCTTCTCTATTTGTACTAATTTCTTAGTGATCTTTTGGTCTTATGGCATAAATTTCAAGTATACATTAATGACTCCCAATTTTACATAGCTAGCTTGTGTTCTTATATACAAATATCTACTTGACATTTCCTCTTGGAAAGCTTACTGAAATCTCATATTTAATATGTACAGAGTAGAAGTTTTGGTTTCTTATCTCAAGTCTGTCTCACTTTATTTCAGTAATTACTATTCTTTCAGAAATTCAGAAAATTTCAGAAATAAATTTTCTTTTTGTGTGTGTGTGTGTGTTTGTTTTTGTTTTTGTTTTTGTTTTTTTTTGAGACAGAGTCTCTCTCTGTTGCCCGGGCTGGAGTGCAGTGGCACGATCTCGGCTTACTGCATCTCCGCCTCCCGGGTTCACGCCATTCTCTCGCCTCAACTTCCCGAGCAGCTGGGACCACAGGCGCCCACCACCACGCCCGGCTAATTTTTTGTGTTTTCAGTAGAGACAGGGTTTCACCGTGTTAGCCAGGATGGTGTTGATCTCCTGACCCCTCATGATCTGCCTGCCTCGGCCTCTCAAAGCCCTGGGATTACAGGTGTGAGCTACTGCACCCAGCCAATACTGTGTTTTTTTTATTTTTTGTTTTTGTTTTTTTTGAGATGGAGTCTTGCTCTGTTCCCGAGGCTAGAGTGCAGTGGCGCGATCTCGGCTCACTGCAAGCTCCGCCTCCCAGGTTCACGCCATTCTCCTGCCTCAGCCTCCCGAGCAGCTGGGACCACAGGCGCCCGCCACCACGCCCGGCTAATTTTTTGTATTTTTAGTAGAGATGGGGTTTCACCGTGTTAGCCAGGATGGTCTCGATCTCCTGACCTCGTGATCTGCCCGCCTCAGCCTCCCAGAGTGCTGGGATTATAGGCGTGAGCCACCGCGCCCGGCCAATACTGTGTTTTTAATAATAGTTCAAGGCTTTAAACCTTGGTGTCACCCTTGACTGTTCTTTCACATCCAGTCAACGAAGTTCCATCAGCACTACCTTAATCCAAAATCTGACTTCTTAATGCTGCTTCTACTTTTACCACTCACTACCACTTAGGTCCTGTATTCCATCATTTCTCACCTGGGTGATTACAGTAGCCTCCTAAGTTTATATCAGATCATATATATCAGATGATGATACTTTTCTGTTTGGAATGCTCCAGTGGTTTCCCATTTCGCAAGGCCTTACCTGACTGCTCTCTCCCTGACCACCCCTGGCCCTCATTATTCTGCCTCCTTACTCAGTTATTCTGCCTTACTCATTATTCTACCTCCTTACTCAAAAGTCCCACTGGCCTCGCTTTTTCTCACAGTGCACTTCAACAATGGTCTACCTCAGGTCTTTGCACTTACTATTATCCTCTGCCTGTATTATGCTGCTAACTTTCTGTATAGCTCAGTTACAGTAATATTCTTCTGCTGTTTCCTCAAATATTAGAGAAGGCTTTCCAAACTTTCCTATTAAATTAACATCTTCACGTCCTCTGTATTTTTTCCCGTTTTATTTTCTCTTATAGCAAATATCACTGCCTGACATATTTTACTGAAATGTAAGCTCCATGAGGAGAGGACTTTGTTTTGTTTACCATGGTGTTTTTAATATTCAGAATATGCCTGCTTACATAGTAGTTGCTAAAAAAAATTTTGTTAAATGAATAAACTGAATCATGTTGTTTCCAGTGTAGATAGAATAGGTATATGTGATTGAAAAATGAACAGCACAAAGTTAGCACCCCAAAAATGGCAAAGTGGAATAAAGAAGCATTTCTGAAGGACATTGTTGAACTGTAATCCCAGCACTTTGGGAGGCTGGGGCAGTTGGATTGCCTGAGCCCAGGAGTTCAAGATTAGCTTGGGCAACAAAACGAGACCCTATCTCTACAAAAAAAAGAAAAAAAAAATGTGCTGGGAATGGTGGCATGCACCTGTGGTCTCAGCTACCCAAAAGGTTGAGGTGGGAGGATTGCTTGACCCGGGAGTTTTAGGCAGCAGTGAGCTATGAGTGTACCACTGCACTCCAGCCTGGGTGACAGAGCGAGACCTGGTCTCGGAAAAAAAAAAAAAAAAGTCCGGGCATGGTGGCTCATGGTTGTAATCACAGCACTTTGGAAGGCCAAGGCGGGTAGATCACTTGAGGTCAGGAGTTTGAGACCAGCCTGGACAACATGGAAAACTCTGTCTCTACTAAAAATACAAAAATTAGCCGAGTGTTGTGACAGGCGCCTGTAATTCCAGCTATTTGGGAGGCTGAGGTTTGAGAATCGCCTGAACTTGTGAGGCGGAGGTTGCAGTGAGCCAAGATCACGCCATTGCATTCCAGCCAGAGTGAGACTCTGTCTCAGGAAAAAAAAAAAAAAAATTAGGCGTGGTGGCGAGTGCGTGTAGTCCCGGCTACTCAGGAGGCTGAGGCAGGAGGCAGGAGAATTGCTTGAACCCAGGAGGCAAGATTGCGCCACTCACTGCACTCCAGCCTGGGTGACAGAGCAAGACGCCATCTCAAAGGAAGAAAACCAAAAACAAAAACAAAGAAAAACCCACTTTTGGAGCTCTCCTACCTTTGACTTCTTGTTGTGTTGGATAAATATATACAGGTTGATGATGCAGGTTGTTAAGTTGGATAATATATACAGGTCATATTCAAAATCTGGAATGTTCCAATATCCTACACTTCTTAGCTCTGACATGATGCCACAAGTGGAGAATTCTTAACACAGACTTTTTTTCATTCACCAAATTATTAAAAAATATTATCCAGAATTACCTTTCAGGCTATATATATAAGGTATATATGAAACATAAATGAATTTCATGTTTAGACTTGGGTCCCATATCAAGATAGCTCATTGTGTATATGTAAATGGGCCAAAAAAAAAATCCAAATTCCTAAACACTTTTGGCCCCAAGCATTTTGGATAAGGTATATTCAGCTTGTGTCCCCTCCCCCTTTTTCAGCTACATTGAGTTGGATTTTCTGTTCATTGTAGCCTAGGAATATCTCATTTCTTTTCTTTTCTTTCTTTTTTTTTTTTTTTTTTTGAGACGGAGTCTTGCTGTGTCACCCAGGCTGCAGTACGGTGGCGTGATCTCAGCTCACTGCAGCCTGTAATTCTATGAGTATTTTTTAGAATTATGGATGTGATTTTTTTTTGTTTTTAAATACATTTATTGGGCTGGGCACAGAGGCTCCCTCACACCTGTAATCCCAGCACTTTGGGAGGCTAAAGTGAGAGGATAGCTTGAGCCCAGCCTGGGCAACAAAGCAAGGCCATGTATCTACCAAAAATGACAATAGAAAGTAACCAGGAGTGTGGCATGTACCTGTGTCCCAGCTACTCCGGAGGCTGAGGAAAGGATCACTTGAGCCTGGGATGGGAGGGTGAGGCTTCAGTGAGCTATAATCACACCATTGCACTCCAGTCTAGGTGACAGAGTGAGACCCTGTCTCAAAAAAAAAAGAATAAAATCTTTTTCAGAGCATAATTTTTCCTGATTATCTTTTTAGAAAATGTGGAAGTAAAAAGGAAAAATTACATATGTAATTGTATATGTAATAATCACACATATCTGCAGAAATAACCAGATGCATTGAAAAAACACACACATGCCACCTCTTTAGTGGAGCTAATGACATACATTTTATATCTCACTTTTTTCTCTCAAGATTGTTATTATTTACTTTCTCATCGAGTAATTTATACGTCTGAGTTTTCTAATTTCTTGTTTTGTTGGTTTTCTTTTTTTTTTGCCTTCCTTCCCATAGATCTTGAGCCAGATGATTGTGCATCCATTTACATCTTTAATGTAGATCCACCTCCATCTACTTTAAACACACCACTTTGCTTACCACATCATGGATTACCGTCTCACTCTTCTGTTTTGTCACCATCGTTTCAGCTCCAAAGTCACAAAAACTATGAAGGAACTTGTGAGAGTCCTGAATCTAAATATAGCCCATTAGGTGGTCCCAAACCCTTTGAGTGCCCAAGTATTCAAATTACATCTATCTCTCCTAACTGTCATCAAGAAATAGATGCACATGAAGATGACCTACAGATAAATGACCCAGAACGGGAATTTTTGGAAAGGCCTTCTAGAGATCATCTCTATCTTCCTCTTGAGCCATCCTACCGGGAGTCTTCTCTTAGTCCTAGTCCTGCCAGCAGCATCTCTTCTAGGAGCTGGTTCTCTGATGCATCTTCTTGTGAATCACTTTCACATATTTATGATGATGTGGACTCAGAGTTGAATGAAGCTGCAGCCCGATTTACCCTTGGATCCCCTCTGACTTCTCCTGGTGGCTCTCCAGGGGGCTGCCCTGGAGAAGAAACTTGGCATCAACAGTATGGACTTGGACACTCATTATCACCCAGGCAATCTCCTTGCCACTCTCCTAGATCCAGTGTCACTGATGAGAATTGGCTGAGCCCCAGGCCAGCCTCAGGACCCTCATCAAGGCCCACGTCTCCCTGTGGGAAACGGAGGCACTCCAGTGCTGAAGTTTGTTATGCTGGGTCCCTTTCACCCCATCACTCACCTGTTCCTTCTCCTGGTCACTCCCCCAGGGGAAGTGTGACAGAAGATACCTGGCTAAATGCTTCTGTCCATGGTGGGTCAGGCTTTGGCCCTGCAGTTTTTCCATTTCAGTACTGTGTAGAGACTGACATCCCTCTGAAAACAAGGAAAACTTCTGAAGATCAAGCTGCCATAGTACCAGGAAAATTAGAGCTCTGTTCAGATGACCAAGGAAGTTTATCACCATCCCGGGAGACTTCAATAGATGATGGCCTTGGATCTCAGTATCCTTTAAAGAAAGATTCATCTGGTGATCAGTTTCTTTCAGTTCCTTCACCCTTTACCTGGAGCAAACCAAAGCCTGGCCACACCCCTATATTTCGGTGAGTTGATGGAAATGGCTGCTGGTCATTTTTCATGTTTATGGGTCGTGGCATATAACTACATTATCAATATATAATGATTTGACCATTTCTCCTCTTCCTATTTTAAAAAAAAATTCTACCAAAAAACTTAGTTTATTTTCGTTTGAATCTTAAAAATATTTTTAAATAGGTTAAATATACTTTTAAAAGTATATAGCCAATGAATTGTTGATAATAATAAATTACATTTAAAAATCCTGGCTGGGTTTGGAGGCTTCTGCTTTGTATTCCCAGCACTTGGGAAGCTGAGGCAAGAGGATTGCTTGAGCCCAGGAGTTTGAGACCAGCCTGGGCAACATAGCAAGATCCTGTCTCTACAAAAGAATTAACCAGGCATAGTGATATGTGCCTGTAGTCCTAGCTGCTTGGGAGGCTGAGGTAGAAGGATTGCTTGAGCCCAGAACTTCAAGGCTGCAGTGAACCATGATCATGCCATTGTACTCCATGCTATTTCTACCAAAAAAAAAAAAAAAGTTTATTGTAAAACTTGGATAATAATATGAATTTAATTACTAAGAAAACTATATGGGGCCAGGCGTGGTGTCTCATGCCTGTAATCCCAACTTTGGGAGGCCCTGCCAGGCAAATCACTTGAGTCCAGGAGTCACCAGCCTGGCTGACGTGGCAAAACCATGTCTCTACAAAAAATATAAAAATTAGCCAGGTGTGGTGGCACACACCTGTAGTCCCAGGTACTAGGGAGCCTGAGACAGGAGCATCGCCTGAGATGGGAGATGGAGGCTGCAGTGAGCTGAGATCGTGCCACTGCACTGCAACCTGGGTGAAAGTAAGACCCTGTCTGGACCACCCCCCACAAAAAAGAAAAAAAAAGAACCTATTAATTACATTTACAGAATCAATTTAATCTATAATTGATTAGAAAAAACAACTTCTATATATTAAATTCCCACATGGAGTTGTACCTGTTAGGATTTTTGTTTTGTTTTTTTGAGACAGCATCTTGTTGCCCAGGCTAGAGTGCAGCGGTGCAATCATAGCTCACTGCAGGTTCGACCTCCCAGACTCAAGCAATCCTTATACCTCAGGCTCCTGAGTAGCTGGGACTATAAGCATATACCACCACACTCAATTATTTGGGGGAAAAAAAAATTTTTTTTTTTTTTTTTTTTTGGGTAGAGATGGAGTCTTGCTTTGTTGCTCAGGCTGATCTCACTCCTGGCCTCAAGTGATCCTCCTGCCTCAGTTTGCAAAGTGCCAGGATTATAGGCAGTAGCCACTGTGCCCGGCCAGGGGTTTTTCTTTTCTTTTCTTTTTTTCCTTTTTTTTTTTTTGAGACGGAGTCTCGCTGTGTCGCCCAGGCTGGAGTGCAGTGGCGCGATCTCGGCTCACTGAAAGCTCCACCTCCCGGGTTCACGCCATTCTCCCACCTCAGCCTCGGAGTAGCTGGGACTACAGGCGCCCGCCACCACGCCCAGCTAGTTTTTTGTATTTTTAGTAGAGACGGGGTTTCACCATGTTAGCCAGGATGGTCTTGATCTCCTGACCTCGTGATCCACCCGCCTCGGCCTCCCAAAGTGCTGGGATTACAGGCTTGAGCCACCGCGCCCGGCCTTTTTTTTTTTTTTTGAGACGGAATGTCACTGTCGCCAAGGCTGGAGTGCAGTGGCACGGTCTCAGCTCACTGCAACCTCTGCCTTCCAGGTTCAAGCGATTCTCCTGCCTCAGCCTCCCGAGTTGCTGGGATTCCAGGCACCTGCCACCACCCCTGGCTAATTTTTTTGTATTTTTAGTAGAGACGGGGTTCCCCCTTGTTGGCCAGGCTCCTGACGTCAGGTGATCTTCCCGCCTCGGCCTCCCAAAGTGCTGGGATTACAGGTGTGAGCCACCGTGCCCGGCCAATGCTTTTTTTCTCATTGAGAATCTTTATTTCTCAATCCTGATCTTTAGAAAAATAGAATTATGGTAATGAAGACAACTTTGAACCCATCCCTTTGCTACTGAAATTTATCTTAATTTTTCTAGTGGTTTGCTTAAGACTGCAAAACAAATACAGAAGTAACTGAGAGTTGAAGTTGGATTTTTTCAGACTAATAAAAATTAATATCCTTGAATTTCATAGGAGTAGGACTTAAAGCTAGGCTGAGAACATGGAAGGAAACAATGAAATAATTTAGAAATTGTACTTGACCTGTAGACATATGAAGTTTTTCTTTTATAATCCATATTTTAATGTTAATATATCAAAATAAACCTTTGGGCCTTTAAGCAATTTAAATGTTCTTATTGATAAGGTAAAAAAAAAGTAACATTTAGAGATGCTGGAGTGACAGGCTGTTTTCCAACCAAACATGTACCAAAATTAAATTTTTACTTCAAATTGCAGTATATTGCTGAACAGAAGCAATTTTTCAGAGAGACAGGGAAAGGCACAGTAGGGAGGAAGTAGGGAAAGGAGCAATAGGGAGGAAGTGCGGGAAGTGATAACTTCAATAGGTTGACATCCACAGATATGTACCAGGGAGAGAGAGAGACATCCTGACACGGAGAGAGAGATGTTTGGATATGTGGAGAGATACTGATACACATAAACAGAAATGTGCCTCTTTGTTTAAAAAAAATTGAATTATTATTTTTTGGTTATTTTTGTTAAGTACATACACATAATTGAGAAAAATTTACAGTTTTATAAATTATTAGAATTTGTCTTTTTCAAAAAAAGTGGGAAACCAAAATGAAGATAAGACAGATTTTTAAATTTTATTTTATTTTACTATTATTATTATTTTTTGAGACAGAGTCTCGCTCTATTGGCCAGGCTGAAGTGCAGTGGTGCAGTCTTGGCTCATTGCAGCCTCTGTCTCCTGGGCTCAAACAATTCTCCTGCCTTAGCCTCCCTAGTAGCTGGGATTACAGGCGAGTGCCACCATGCCCAGCTAATTTTTGTAGTTTTACTAGAGGTGGGGTTTCACCATGCTGGCAAGGCTGGTCTCGAACTCCTGATCTCAGGTAATCTGCCTGCCTCAGCCCCCAAAGTGCTGGGATTACAGGCATGAGCCACCACACCTGGCCTTTATTTTTATTTTCTAAAATTTATTTATCTTTAAGCACGTACCACCTTTGGGAAATAAAATAGATTTTATTCTAAAGATGAAATAATTATTTATTGAGCACTCACCATAACCAGAATTATAACTTACTGAGTGAAGTTTTATTTTGTAATACATTGTTTCAGAGATCAAAGGAAGAAATGTTGGTGCTGGCAAAGAAGCCATTTGAATCGTTGCTTGGCAATAATAGCATGGTGACATGCATCTTTGTGTGTTTTGTTTGTAGCACATCATCATTACCTCCACTAGACTGGCCTTTACCAGCTCATTTTGGACAATGTGAACTGAAAATAGAAGTGCAACCTAAAACTCATCATCGAGCCCATTATGAAACTGAAGGTAGCCGAGGGGCAGTAAAAGCATCTACTGGGGGACATCCTGTTGTGAAGGTATGAGACTTTTGGGGCTTATTTTGCAGATACCATACAACTAGTGATGATTAGGCAAATCTATTCAGTTAAGTACTAGAGAGTACAAAGAGCAAAAACTCAAAACTAGAGAGCCTCTGTTGTTTTGGGGGGCTTGTTGATGTGACTACACTTCTGCATTGAGTTATATTTGCTAGGCTAAAAGATGTTCTTTCGTGGACTGACTTTCCTTCTTGGGAGACTCTAGGGAAAGATTACAGTGGCCAAATAGCTGTTTTACTGACAAAAAAATACGGCCGTATTATATTTATGAATAAAATATATGCTCATTTAAAATTTAATACAGACCGGGTGCGGTGGCTCATGCCTGTATCCCAGCACTTTGGGAGGCCGAGGCAGGTGGATCTTGAGCTCAGGAGTTCAAGACCAGCCTGGCCAACACGGTGAAACCCTGTCTCTACTAAAAATACAAAAATTAGCAGGGCATGTTGGCAGGTGCCTGTAATCCCAGCTACGTGGCAGGCTGAGGCAGGAGAATTGCTTGAACTCGGGAGGCGGAGGTTGCAGTAAGCCGAGATCGTGTCACTGTACTCCAGCCTGGGCAACAGAACTAGACTCCGTCTCTAAATAGATAAATAAATAAAATCTAATACAGAAAAATAGAAAGAATAAAGCAACAAATTACCCAAAATCTAACCCTCTCAGAAATAAGCAGTGTTAACATTTGATTAACATTCCAGATAACTCTCTATGTATATATTTAGTGGAAGACTGAATGGATAGCTAGAAAAATGATTGGATTTTTTTAAGGAAAGAGATTACACCTGTAATCCCAGTACTTTGTGAGGCTGAGGCAAGTGGATCACTTGAGCCCAGGAATTTGAAGCCAGCCTGGATAATACAGTGAGACCCAGTCTCTACAAAAAAAATGCAAAAATTAACTGGGCATGGTGGTTGTATGCCTATAGTCCCAGCCATTCCGGAGGCTAAGATGGGAAGATCAATTGAGCCTGGGAGGTTGAGGCTGTAGTGAGCCATGATCACGCCACTGCACTCCAGCCTGGGCAACAGAACGAGACCCTGTCTCAAAAAAAAGAATTCCTAAAATATCTTTCTAAGGTCACAAAAAGATTAAATACATTATTGAGAGATTGAAGTTATTGTTTCAGATTTAGATGGCATGGATTGACTTCTACTCTGAAAAGTAAGGTAATTGTCTTTCTTAAACTTCCTTCACCTTTTCTACTCTTTACCTCCTGAATTTTCTTGCTTATGGTATTTTTCCTTTCAAATTTACATCCTCCCTAACTTCTCCACCAATTATTTAGCCTTAGTTCTATTTCTAGTTAGATTCAATGCTCACTACTACTTCTTTTTTATTTATTTCATTGTTAAGTTTTTTTGTTTTTATGTGAGGAGGGCTTTGGATTCTGTGTTCCATAGGTTCTTTCATGTTTGAAAATGTGTTTTTTGCCTTTATATACTCAAATATAGAAATGACTGTAGATAATAATCTCTTAGAACTGTGTAGATAATAATCTCTTAGAACTGTGTAGACATTTTTCCCTCTTGTCTTAATGGTATTGAATACTGTAGTGGAAAAACTAATTACACTGAAGTGATTTTCAACAAATAAAATCTACGAACTATCATCTCTTTTATGAGCTTTGCTTTATGATTATTATCTGATCATGTTTTATAGTTCTTTACATATAAAGATTTACATTTTAGATGGGTTTTTTAATGATTTGTATTAAGAAATGCCAGGAAAACAAAACATAAGAATTTTGTCATTTTGTTCATGAGTCATATTTTGTTGTTAAATGAGCTTATTTCATTTTGATAAAAGAAGCAGATTTGTTGCTTAGTTTTCTATATCTTTAATTTTCACAGCAATAAACAAATTATTTACAAGTGTATAAATGAACAAGTCCTTTGGGAGGGTACATGATTTGTTTCCACAGTTTTCCTTTAATGAAAAAACTGATGCATGTGCTGTGATCAAAAGCAAAAAACAACATTAAAAAAAGCATTCTAAGGCCGGGCACGGTGGCTCAAGCCTGTAATCCCAGCACTTTGGGAGGCCGAGACGGGCAGATCACGAGGTCAGGAGATCGAGATCGTCCTGGCTAAAACGGTGAAACCCCGTCTCTGCTAACAAAAATACAAAAAGCTAGCTGGGCGAGGTGGCGGGCGCCTGTAGTCCCAGCTACTTGGGAGGCTGAGGCAGGAGAATGGCGTAAACCCGGGAGGCAGAGCGTGCAGTGAGCTGAGATCCGGCCACTGCACTCCAGCCTGGGCAACAGAGCAAGACTCTGTCTCAAAAAAAAAAAAAAAAAAGGCATTTTAAAAGATTAAAAAAAAACAAAAACAAAAACTGAGCCAGGAACAATGGTGTGTGCTTGTAGTCCCAGCTACTGGGGAGACTGAGGCTTAAGTATCGCTGGAAGCCAAGAGTTCAGGGCTGTGGTATATGATGACTGTGGCTGGAAATAGCCACTGCACTCCAGTCTGGGCAACATGTCTCTAAAAAACAAAAGCAGAACTGGTGCTGTGGCTCATGCCTGTAATCCAGGTGACACAGTGGACTGGGATGCTGAGGTGAGAGGATTGCTTGAGGCCAGGAGTTTGAGACCAGACTGGACAACAAATAAATGAGTAAAATTAGCTGGGCATTGTGGCACACACTTGTAGTCCCAGCTACTCCAGAGGCTGAGGCAGCAGGATTGCTGGAGCCGGGAATTTGAGGCTGCTGTGAGCTATGATTGTGCCACTGCACTTCAGCCTGGGCAACAGAGCGACCCTATTTCTACAAAAAATTTGAAAAATAGCCAAGTGCAATAAGTAGCTTGTGCCTGTAGTCCTTGCTCTTTCAGAAGCTGAGGTGGAAGGATCTTTTGAGCCCAGGAATTTGAGGCTGCAGTGATCTATGATCATAACGCTGCACTCCAGATTGGGTGACAGAGCAAGGCACTTCTCAAAAACAAAGACAAAACAGCTGAGTCTCTCCTTAAGGGGAGACTACAACTCCTGGTATTAGCAGTTTTTATTTTCTTCTTGTAAGTGACTTTTTGTTTTCTAACTTATTGATTGAAGAATTATTTCTTTATACTTGAAATGATTGACTTAACCAGAGTATGTCTGAATGTTAATAGTTCTTTATCAGTCTTTTCCAGTACTGTTGATGCTCCCTTTCAATCTGAGATTCTTTCTTGCTTCATGGCCAGAAAAAGATGTATATATTTCCTTTTCCTTTTATTTTGTTGTTTACTTAAGTGACTCTAATTATTATTCAAATGTTGGCTTATCTTAGGTCTTGCTATGTTGCCCAGGCTGTTCTTGAACCCTTGGCCTCAAACGATCCTCCCACCTTGCCCCCCAACCTTTTTTTTTTTTTTTTTTTTTTTTAAGAGATAGGCTCTTGCTCTGTTACCTAGGCTGGAGTTCAGTGTCATGATCATACTTAACTGCAGCCTCAGACTCCTAGGCTCAGGGCATTCTGCTGCCTCAGCCTCCTGAGTCGCTGGGACTACAGGTGCATGCCACTGCATCTGGCTAACTTTTTAATTTTTTTGTGGAGATAGAGTCTTGATTTGTTGCCCAGGCTGGTCTCAAAACTCCTGGCTTCAAGTGATCCTCCTGCCTTGGCCTTCCAAAGTACAGATATTATAGGTGTGAGCTGCCAGGCCTGGCTGATTTCTCTCTTTTCTTGTGGTGGAATAGTATTCAATTGTGTATACATACCGCATTTTAGAAATCCATTCATCCATTGACAAACACTTAATTTGGTTCCATATCTTGGCCGTTATGAATAATACTGCAAGAAACAGCATAAATATCTTTTTAACCTACTGATTTCATTTCCTTTGGATATATAATATACCCTGTAGTGGAATTGCTGGATCATATGGTAGTTCTGTTTTTAATTTTTTGTGTAACCTCCATACTGTTTTCTGTAATGGCTGTACTCACATTCCCATAACAGTGTGCCAGTATTCCCTTTTCTCCTTATCCACACCAGAATTTTCCTTCTTTTTGCATTTTGATAAATAGCCATGTTGACTGGAGTGATATTATGTCTCATTGTGGTTTTGATTTGCATTTCCCTGATGATTAGTGATGTTGAGCATTTTTTCATATACCTATTTGCCATTTGTATATCTCCTTTTGAGAAATGTCGTTTTAGATCCTTTGCCCACTTTTTAGTTAGATTGTTCAGGGTTCCTTGGCTGTTGAGTTGTTTGAGTACCTTGTGCATTCTTAGTATTAGTCCTTTGTTGGATGAATAGTTTGAAGATATTTTCTGCCATTGTACAGGTTATCTCCTCATTCTGTTGATTATTTCCTTTGCTGTACAGAAGCTTTTTAGTTGATAGAAATTGTTTTCTCTGTTTTTGTTGGCTGTGATTTTATAACATTACTCATAAAATCTTTGCTTAGATCAATGTAATGGAGCTTTCCCCCTATGTTTTCTTCTAGTAGTTTTATAGTTTTAGATCTTAAATTTAAGTCTTTAATCCATTTTGAGTTGATTTTTTTGTATGTTATGAAAGATGGGTGTCTAATTTCATTCTTCTGCATGTGAATATCCAGTGTTCCCAGCATATTTATTGAAGAGGGTATCCTTTCCCCAGTGTATGTTCTTCTTAGCAACTTTGTTGAAAAGGAGTTAGCTGTAAATATAGGAATTTATTTCTGTGCTCTCTATTCTGTCACATGGGTCTGTGTGTCTGTTTTTATATCAATATTGTGCTTTTCTGGTTACTGTCATTTTGTAATATATTTTGAAGTCAAGTAGTATAATGCCTTTAATTTTGTTCTTTTTTTTTTTTTTTTTTTTGAGACGGAGTCCGCTCTGTTGCCCAGGCTGGAGTGCAGTGGCCGGATCTCAGCTCACTGCAAGCTCTGCCTCCTGGGTTTACGCCATTCTCCTGCCTCAGCCTCCCGAGTAGCTGGGACTACAGGCGCCCGCCACCTTGCCCGGCTACTTTTTTGTATTTTTTTTTTTTTTTAGTAGAGACGGGGTTTCACCGTGTTAGGCAGGATGGTCTCGATCTCCTGACCTCGTGATCCACCAGTCTCAGCCTCCCAAAGTGCTGGGATTACAGGCTTGAGCCACCGCGCCCGGCCAATTTTGTTCTTTTTGTTCAGTTAAGCTTTGGCTCTTTGGGGTCTTTGGTGGTTCAATTTAAATTTTAAGATTATTTTTTCTATTTCTGTGAAGAATGTCATTGGTATTTTGACAGAGATTGCATTGAATCCGTAGATTGTTTTTGGTAGTATTTATTGATACATTCTTATACACAACAACTTTTTTTGTTTGTTTGTTTTTGTTTTTTGAGACAGAGTCTCACTCTGTTACACCACCTGGAGTGCAGTGATGTGATACTGGCTCACTGCAACCTCTGCCTCCCTGGTTCAGGTGATTCTCCTGCCTTAGCCTCCTGAGTAGCTAGGATTACAGGCACACACCACCATGCCTGGCTAATTTTTTGTATTTTGGTAGAGACGGGTTTTTACCATGTTGTCCAGGCTGGTCTCAAACTCCTGACGTCAAGTGATCCACCCACCTCAGCTTCCCAGAGTGCTGGGATTAGAGGCGTGAGCCACTGTGCCTGGCCAACAAAACTTTTTTTTTTTCTTTTTTTTTAGAATAACTAAAAATATTTTATTAAAACATAAGATTTACAGAAGTTTGCAAACAAGCCATACAAAATGGTCACAAGCCTTTTTTGAAGGGGGGATCTACACTTGACAGCAATGTTATTAGTGAGGGCTGTGATGTTTGTTTAATGTTCCCATTTTGGTTCAAACAGTCAAGCTTGTCCATGTACAGCGTCTAAATAAAGTTAGATTTGGCTAGAGAGCATATTCTAAAGACCTGGTTAGCTGCTTTTAACCAATGCAATTAGAAAACCAAAAAAGGGGGAAAGGAGCCCATAAAATTAAAATAAAACTACCTCCCCCCTCAAAAAAATAAAATAAAATAAAGAAAAACACCCACACCCCTGCAGCTAACCTGACAACTGCCTTCATTCACAGTGCTTTATACTTAAACCAGGATGGGGGAAATGAATAAAAGTAGGGAGGGGCCACTGCTTTTAAACGTTTCACAGCAATCCAGATGATACTTCTAGCCTCTGATCATGCTTTATGACAGTGAATCAGGACAAGACATAGATTTGCTAATGTGCATTTAATCACCAAAGGACTGAAGATGTCTGGGCTTTTTTATTCTGTAATATTTCTAAGACTGTGTCCGTTAAATGCAGACAAAAAGGAGGAAGTCTTGGCAGAACAGGAGAAGTGATGCACACTTGATGATCGGATCAATTTAAATATTACTCATGGCATATAGCCTAGTCCATGCTCTAGCTGTTTCTATGGCTTGGGCTTCGTTGGTGTTCCACTGCTCCACTACATCATTTGCTAATGGATCATCTGGATTGGGAGCACTTAACAAGGCCTGGATCGGTAGCAGAACTGTGCAGATCTGCAGTGCTGGGGACCACTTATCTTTCAAAATATTTAAACATATTCTTCCCAACTTGTCTACAATAGGATAATAAATTTTGGTCATGAAACGTACTTTAGGGGCTGCCATTGGGTATTCTTCAGGAAGGAATAGCTCAAGTTTAAAAGTCCCTCCCTCAGAGGGGGAATCTTGAGGGCCAGCAGTGACCACATGAAAATAACGGGCGTTGCTCTCACCTGGTTCTGCTTTGATGCCAGAAACTGGTTCTGCCAGCAAACGCTGGGTTTCCTTGATGATTCTGCGGAGCAGCCCGGCCATCTTGTCAGAACCCGAGTTCGGCCTCTGGTCTCATCTCCAGGTGCGCTCGCCTCACACCACAAAACTTTTAAAAGACAAAAAGAAACAAGCCAGCAGATACCGAGCACAATCAAGGCACTTTTTTTGTTTGTTTTTTTAAGTAGAGACAGGGTCTCACTGTATGCCCGGTTTGGTCTTGAATTCCTAGGGTCAAGCATTCCTCTTGCCTCAGTCTTCCAAAGTGCTGGGATTGCAGGTGTGAGCCACTGCACCTGACCTAAACATACCACTTTTATGTGTGAGTCTCAGACCAGTCTGGAATAACTGATGCCTTTCTCTCTTTCTGAGAATTTAAAATCCTCAGAATAGTGGAGAAATCTACCAACTCTTCTCAGTTGCTGGAGAAGAACCACCTCTGTTAATGGGAAAAAATGTAGTCTCACAAGGTGGGCGTATACTAGTATAGTGTTCCATACATTGCACATCTCTGCAAATATGTTGGAGTATATAGAATCAGGTATCAGTTCCACTTTCCCTTTTAAATGACCTGCTGTCATGTGTACTGCTTATTTTCCCCTCGATATTAGAAAAATAACTTTTAGATAGTAAAATGAAGTAGTATCGCAATCTTCCCCCAATAACTAACAAAATAAACAAAATGTATGTGTGTGTAGGATGTGAGGAAACAGCCAAAAATCTATTGGTAACACCCAAACAAGCAAAGAAGAACACAAACTTTGATCTATAAACTTCAAAGAGTGGTGATAGAGGATGGAGAGTGGGGTAAGGTGAGGAATGTGTAATAGAAGAGATTCTGGTGTAGTGTATAGCAGAGCTGCTAACCCACACATACTTGCATCCATCAGGAAGAGTAGTAAGTCAAGGAAAAACCCTCAAAAATAAAAGAATAAAAGATCCTTTACACTGCTAGTGGGAATGTAAACTAATATAGCCATGATGGAAAACAGTCTAAAGGTTGCTCAAAAAATTTAAAAATGGAACTACCGTATGATCCAGCAATTCCACTGTTGGGAATTCATCTACAGAAGAGGAAATCAGTATATTGAAGAGATCACAGTAGCCAAGATATGGAATCAACCTAACTGTCCATCAGCTGATGAATGAATAAAGAAAATGTGACAGATATGCACAATACAATACTATTCAGGCATAAAAAAAGAATGAAATCCTGTCATTTGTGGCAACATGGATGAACCTGGAGGAAATTATATTAAATGAAATAAGTCAGGCACAGAAAGATAAATACGGCATGTTCTCACTTATATGAAGGGGGTAAAAAATTTCAGCTCACAGAAATAGAATTTTGAGGCTGAGAAAGGATTGCAGGAGGTAAGGATGGGGAGAAGTTGGTCAATGGATACAAAATTACAGCTAAAGGGGAAGAATAAGTCTTGTGTTATGTAGCATTGTGGGGTGAATATAGTTAACAAAAATTTATTGTGGGATTTCACACCTGTAATCCCAGCACTTTGGGAGGCTGAGTCGGGTAGATCTCTTGAGGTCAGGAGTTCGAGACCAGCCTGGCCAACATGGTGAAACCCTGTCTCTCTTAAAAATACAAAAATTAGCTGGATGTGGTGGCACATGCCTGTAATCTCAGCTACTCAGTAGGCTGAGGCAGCAGAATTGCATGAACCCGGGAGGCGGAGGTTGTAGTTAGCTGAGATTGCACCACTGCACTCTAGCCTGGGCAACACAGTAAGACTCTGTCTAAAAATAAATTTATTGTGTATGTTCACAAAGCTAGAAAGGATTTTGAATGTTTTTAACACACATGATAAGTGTTTGAAGTGATATCTTAGTCAACCTGATTTGATTATTATACATTATATACATATATCAAAATATCACTATTTACTGTACAAATATGTATAATTATTACATGTCAACTAAAAAGAGGAACAAATAATCAAGTATACAAATCTTAAGTTGTACAACACAACGAATATTTAACACACAAGTATAAATACTCAAAAAACCACACAAGTTAACATATAGAACATTTTAAGCACTTCATGAGTCTCACTTGTGTCCCTTCTCAGTTTATACCCCCAACCAAAGATAATCATGCTTCTCAACTCTCATCACCATATATTAGTTTTCTTATTTCTGTATTTTATATAAATGGAGGTCCTGTTTTGTATCTAACATCATGTATTCAACATTATGATTGTGGGATTCATCAAATTTTTGTTGTTTATTTTTTTCATTGCTTCATGTTAGTCTCGTGTATGAATTTGCAAGTGTTTCTTTGTTTTCTTTTCATAAACTGATTTGTGTGGAGTGTTGGACAATTATGAATAAAGTTGCTTTGTGCCTTTTTTAAAAAAACGAAAAACAAAAAAAAAACCATGACTTTCGATGGACAAAGCATTTACTTACTTGGGAATATGTCCGGGAGTGTAGTTACTGATATTCCAAAGTGGCTGCACCAATTTATACTCCCAGTCAGCCATATATAAAGTTCTTGTTCCTCCACATCCTCACCAATAGTAACACTTGTTAGTCTTTTAATTTTAACCATTATTGTAAAGATATAATGGTATCTGGCTGTGGTTTTAATTTGTGATTTCTTGATGACCAATGATTTTGAACATCTTATATATTTGTTGGACATTTGGATATCTTTCATGAAGTGTTTGTTTACATCTTTTGACCTTTTTGTGATAGTGGCACAATCATGACCCATTGCAACCTCAAACTCATGGGCTCAAGCGATCTTCCCACCTTGGGCTCCCAAGTAGCTGGGGCTACAGGCATATACCACCACGTTTGACTAATTTTTAAAATCTTTCTTGTAGACAGGGCCTCACTATGTTGCCCAGGCCTAGTGTCTGCCACTTGCTTGTTTTCTTGTCTGAAACTCTTGGCCTCAAGTGATTGATCCTCCCACCTCAGCCTCCCAAAGTGCTGGAATTACAGACATGAGCCACTGTGTCCAGCCAGCTCATCTTCGAATAATACCGGTTTTACTTCTTCCTTCTTAATTTTTATTTTATTTTATTTTTTTGAGACGGGGTCTTGCTCTGTTGCCCAGGCTGGAGTGCAGTGGCGTGATCTCCACTCATTACAAGCTCCGCCTCCCGGGTTCACGCCATTCTCCTGCCTCAGCCTCCCGAGTAGTTGGGACTACAGGCACCAGCCACCGCGCCTGGCTAATTTTGTTTTTGTATTTTTTTTTAGTAGAGACAGGGTTTCACCCTGTTAGCGAGTGTGGTCTCGATCTCCTGACCTTGTGATCCGCCCGTCTTGGCCTCCCAAAGTGCTGGGATTATAGACGTGAGCCACTGCGCCTGGCCCCTTCTTAATTTTTGTACTTTTCCCCCCTTTTTCTTGTTTTATTGTATTGACTAGGACCTCTGATACATTGTTGATTAGAGGTGGTGATGGAGGACATCCTTGTCTTTTTACCAAACTCAGGGCAAAAAAGGATTAATAATTGTGCCATTAAGTAATTTGCTAGGGTTTTGTTTGGTTGGTTGTTTTGGGTTTTTTTTGGGGGGGGTGGGAATACCTTTTATCAGACTAAGGATATTCTTTTCTAATTTGTTGGGAGGTTTCTATTTTTGTTTTTTGAATTTGTGAATAGGTGTTGAGTGTTGTCAAGTGCTTTTCTTGCAGACTTGTTTTCTATTTTAAGGACACAAGAAGCGAACCATGCAGCCAGTGTCTGCCACTTGCTTGTTTTCTGTAATGTGGTAACTTAATATTAAAGTAAAATAGAGATAATGTTCTTGTATTATTAAATTGGACTGATACAGTCTCATTTCTTTTTATAGTTTATGGTTAGGAACTGTAGAATTATGTATCACTGTTAAGAATCTCCCTTCAAGTTCCCATTTTTTTAGGTTTTATATATCCACAATATCTTTGTGTTGGTGGTGGGGGACTTCACAGTGCCTTCAGAGTACACAAGTGAGAAACAGATGCAATTGAATCTCAAATGAAACTGAATTGTGTACTTGTTGCTGGGAAACTAATCTTTAATAAATTTTAAAATAGTCTTTAATGAATATTTAATCAGATTATTTTACTTTTTAGTTCTTATTCTAAATATGGGAGAATTGTCTGTTTAATTAAAGCCAATAATTTTTATTGGAATTACCTGGTGAAAATGCACATTTTCAGTTATTAAAATTGGAAGAGACTTTTGTAGGTCTTAATTTTCTGAGTTTTGTTTTAGATGATTTAACGTAGATAATCTGTATGTTTTAAAATAATATTTGGTTAAATGAAAATTAGTTTAGGCTGGGTGCAGTGGCTCACGCCTATAATCCCAGCACTTTGGGAGGCTGAGGCAGGTGGATCACCCGAGGTCAGGAGTTCGAGACCAGCCTGGGCAACACCATGAAACCCCATTCTACTAAAAATACAAAAATTAGCCGGGCGTGGTGGTGCATTCCTGTAATCCCAGCTACTCAGGAGGCTGAGGTGAGAGTATCACTTGAACTCGGGAGGCAGAGGTTGCAGTGAGCCGAGATCGCGCCATTGCACTCCAGCCTGGGCAACAAGAGTGAAACACTCCATCTCAAAAAATAAAAAATAAAAAAGTTTGAAAGAATTTGCTTTACTGTGAACATTTGTCTAAAAAGCGCTTGAAGACAAAATGCTACTGAAATTACTAATTTCAATGGCATTTTGTAGGTTTGTGCTGCTATTAATTGCAATAGTTTACTTTTTGTAGTGTTTTATAGTTTACAAAATGTTTTCCCGGAGTTTACCTTTTCTTTTTCTTTTTTCTTTTATGAGACAGTGTCTCACTCTGTTGCCCAGGCTGGAGTGCAGTAGTGCAATGTCAGCTCACTGCAGCCTACGCTTCCTGGGCTCAAGCGATCCTGTCTGCCTCAACTTCTCCCATGGCTGGGACTACAGGGGCATACCACCACGCCTGGCTAATTTTTTTTTGAGACAGAGTCTCGCTCTGTTGCCCAGGCTGGAGTGCAGTGGCACGATCTCGGCTCACTGCAAGCTCCGCCTCCCAGGTTCACGCCATTCTCCTGCCTCAGCCTCCTGAGTAGCTGGGACTACAGGCGCCCGCCACCGTGCCCGGCTAATTTTTTGTATTTTTAGAGACAGGGTTTCACCGTGGTCTCGATCTCCTGACCTTGTGATCCGCCCGCCTCGGCCTCCCAAAGTGCTGGGATTACAGGTGTGAACCACCGCGCCCGGCCTAATTTTTGTATTTTTTGTGGAGGTAAGATTTTGCCATGTTGGGCAGGCTGGTCTCGAACTCCTAGACTCAAGTGATCCACCTGCCTTGGCTTCTCAAAGTGCTAGGATTATAGGCTTGAGCCACCACACCTGGCCTCAGAGTTTACATATTTAATCTTTACAAAAGTTCTTTGAAAAGGGCAAATCGGTTACAGTCATATGCCACTTAACACCGGGATATGTTCTGAGAAATGCATCATTGGGGGATTTCCTCGTTTTATGAACACGAGAGAGTGTACTTATACAAACCTAGATGGTATACCCTAACATATAGTATAACCAGTCACGTTGGCACCAGGCTTGCAGTCCCAGCTACTTGGGAGGGTGAGTCAGGAGGATTGCTTGAGCCCAGGAGTTAGAGTCTAGCCTGGGCAACATGTTGAGAGCTTCTCTCTTAAACAACAACAACAACAACAAAGATTTACTTAAGAAAATATGGTATAAAATATTAAAAATGGTATACCTGAATAGAGCACTTACCATTAATGGAGCTTATAGGACTGGAAGTTGCTCTGGGTGAATCAGTGAGTGAATAGTGAATGAATGTGAAGGCCTGGGACATTACTGTACACTACTGTAGACTTTCTAAACACAGTACCCTTAGACTATACTATATTTATAAAAATTTTTTTCTTTAATAATCTAACTTTTTTGCTTTATAAGTTGTGAATTAAAAAGAAGTCTTTTGTAGTAACACTTAGATTAAAACACAGACATGTTGTACAGCTGTACAAAGATATTTTATTTCTTTATATCCTTATTCCATGAACTTTTTTCTATCTTCAAATTTTTTATTTTTATTTTGTTTTTTTACTTTTAAAACTTTTTTGTTTAAAATGCTGACACCAACGCACACATTAGCCTAGGCCTTCACAGGGTCAGGAACATCAAGATGTCACTAGGCAACAGGACTTTTTCAACTCCGTTATTACCTATGGGACCACTATTGTATACGGTCTGTCATTTACTGAACCACTGTTATGTAGCTCATGACTGTACATTTTACAGGTGATCTGAGGTTATGTATGTTGTAATTGGCAGAGAGATCTTAAGCCCAGGTCTTTTGACTGTCGTTTCTCTGTTTTACCATATTACTTCTTACACTGTAGTTATCTCATAATTTCTTAGTATGTTTCATTTTCTAAAGCACTTTCACATTATCTCATTTAATTCTCCAAATAAACTATTTTAGAAAGCCTGGTCTTCGACTTAAAGTCAGATACTCTTTCTCTTACTTTAAAAAATTTTTTTTTTCCCTTGAGACGGAGTCTTGTGCTGTTGCTCAGGCTAGAGTGCAATGGCCCATATCTCAGTTCACTGCAACCCCTGCCTCCCGGGTTCAAGTGATTCTCCTGCCTCAACCTCCCAAGTAGCTGGGATTACAGGCACCCACCAACACACCCACCCAGTTAATTTTTGTATTTTTAGTAGAGACGGGATTCCATCATGTTGGCCAGGCTAGTCTCGAACTCCTGACCTCAAGTGATGCACTGCCTCAGCCTCCCCAAGTGCTGGGGTTACAGGTGTAAGCCACCGTGCGCGGGCCCTGATAAAAATCTTAATGCTCATTTACTATTATTATAGTTCAAGCTCTCCTTCCTTGGATTAGTCATGGTAGCCTAACTACTGTAACTAATAACCCCCAATTCTCAGTGGTTTAAGACCAAAAAAAAAAAAAAAGTTTATTTTGCATTTTCTTTCAAATTGTTACTCAGGAATCCAAGATATGTTCATCTTTTGATGCCATCTTTAATGCAAAGCTTCTACTGTCCCTGGGAAAGAAGAAAGTGTATGGAAAGCATTCAAGATACTTAACTACACTAACCTGGAAATTACTGTCAATTATCACCACTTACAATTTTTTGGCTAGAAGTAGTCACATGGCCCTACTTACATGCAGAAGTACTGGGAAAAGTAGTCCCTGGCTGGGCAGCCTTTCCTCAGCAAAACTCTGTATTCTGTAGTATAATATAGAACTCTATACTTAAATCTTTGGTGGTTAGCTTGCCTTCTATGCCACATGCTCCACACAGGAATAAATCATGGCTAAGTCACTAATACGGGCTCTAGAGCCAGATTGTTTCAGTTGAATCCTGGATTTTACTATATCCTTGGCCAAGTAACTTAATTTTTCTTTCTAGACCTTTCGTTTAGTCGTTCATTGCTTAATTTATTCACTTATCTATCCATTTACTCATTCAATGTGTATTTTTTGATTGCTCACTACATTATAGACAATATTGTAGGTGCTAGGGATGCAGAGATGAACAAGACAGACAAAACTCCTGTCCTCAGGGGCCTTTCTCACTTTATATACCGAGAGAGACAATGAGTAGTAAATAAACAAACAAAACATTAGAATATAGTAAGTGCTATATTGGAAATCAGTATGTGGTGTGGTAGAGGTTAATTGTGAAGAGTTTACCTTGGGATTTTTTTCTTTATAAAATGAGGATAATATATAGTAATATAATCTACCTAAGAGCTGTTGTGAGGAGTAAATGAAACATTGTAAGGAACATGGCGTAGTACCTTGCACATTGTAAATGCTCAGTAAAAGTTAGCTAGTATTATTACTTAGGTTTCTTGGAACAGTTTGACTAACACTTCAACACTGTTGAAGAGTATGTAGCAGAATAAGCTATCTACATTGGCATCCTAGAATTAAGCTAGGTTTGTTACTGACATTTTAAGGAGTTGTGAATTAATGGGCTAGTGATATGTGAAAATGGAAAGTAGAAGGGTACTTAAACATCAGTTATGATGATCTTCCTGTTATTCTGCAAAGGACAATTTCAAGAGAGCTAAGAAATTTCTGAAATACATATTTTTTGAAATTATGAAGGAATGCAAGCTGTGGTGCTGTTGGAAAATACCACCTACCTTGTAGCCAACTGACAAATTAACTGACAAAAAAAAAAAAAACAAAACTTTTTCTTTTCTTCCAAATAAGTTATCTGATTCCTTAATATGGTCACCAAATAATACATTCAAAGCAGTTTGCTAATGTAGCTGGGGATTCACTGAGGGAAATCAGACATGTTGCCTACTCCCATGAATTTTATTGTCCATTGAGACTTGCAAATAAGATAGTACCAATAAAGTATGATAAACGTTTAATGGAGGAAATTCAGATCTTTGTGAGAGCAAATAGAGACCTGAAATTTGACAGAGTTGAATCAGGTGCTTATTTTTTCTTTTCACAAGAAAGAAAAGAGATTTTTATTTTAAAATTATTATTATTATTATTATTTGAGACAGAGTCTCACTGTGTCACCCAGGCTGGAGTACATGGTACAATCTTGGCTCACTGCAACCTCTGCCTCCCAGATTTAAGCGATTGTCATGCCTCAGCCTCCCAAGTAGTTGGGACTACAAGGCGCATGCCACCATGCCCAGCTAGTTTTTTTGTATTTTTAGTAGAGACAGGGTTTCACCATGTTGGTCCAGCTGGTCTCAGAACTCCTAGCCTCAGGTGATCCGCCCACGTTGGGATTATTGGCGTGAGCCACTGCGCCTGGCCAGAAAGGGGACTTCTTTTTTTTTTTTTTTTTTTTTTGAGACAGAGTCTCACTCTGTCGCCCAGGCTGGAGTGCAGTGGCCAGATCTCAGCTCACTGCAAGCTCCGCCTCCCGGGTTCCCGCCATTCTCCTGCCTCAGCCTCCCGAGTAGCTGGGACTACAGGCGCCCACAACCGCGCCCGGCTAATTTTTTGTATTTTTAGTAGAGACGAGGTTTCACCGTGGTCTCGATCTCCTGACCTTGTGATCCGCCCGCCTCGGCCTCCCAAAGTGCTGGGATTACAGGCGTGAGCCACCGCGCCCGGCAGAAAGGGGACTTCTTATTTGAAGATAGTGCCTAGCTAATTAATAAGCAGACATCTAGGGAACAGGTAGATACTAAGGAGGGAAAAGTATTAAGTAGAGGGAAGGGTTTAGAGCTGCACTGTCCAAAAGTGGAATCCAGAAGCCACTAGCTACACGTGGCTATGTCAATTTAAATTAAGTGAAATTAAAAATTCAGTTACTCAGTTGCATTGACAACATTCCAAGGCTTAGTAGCCACATGTGGATACTGACTACATTTTCTTTTCAACAGATGATGCCAGAGCAACTGGATATCTATAGGTAAGAAAATAAGCCTTGACCTAAGCCTTATATCTTATAAAATTAATACAAAATGGTCATGGATGTAAAAAAAAAAATTGGATATAGAGTATTTTACCCAAAAGCCTATTGAAATTTAAAAAAAGGAGTATTTTAGTGACTGCAGAAAGTTATCTTGGACAGTGCTGGTTTAGAAGCCTATAAGACAGAGAGACTATAGTATATTAATGAGTTATTTGTGTATTTTTTTCAGTAGCTTTTGGGGTACAAGTGGTTTTTTGTTAAGTGGATGAATTGTGTAGTGGTGAAGTCTGAGATTTCAGTGCACCTCTTACCCAAGTAGTGTACATTGTACCCAATATGTAGTTTTCTGTCCCTCACCCCCTCCTACCCTTTTCTGAGTCTACAATATCCATTATACCACTCTATGCTTTTGTGTACCCATAGCTTTGCTCCTACTTATAAGTGAAAACATACTGAATTTCCAATGCTATTTGGTTTTCCATTCCTGAGTTACTTCACTTTGAATAATGGCCTTCAGCACCATCCAAGTTGCTGCAAAAGACATTATCTCATTCTTTTTGTGGCTGAGTAGTATTCCATGGTGTAGACATACCACATTTTCTTCATCTACTCAGTGGCTGATGGGCGTTTAGGTTGGTTCCATGTCTTTGCAGTTGTTAATTGTGCCGTGAATGTATGTGTGCAGGTGTCTTTTTGATATAATGACTTCTTTTCCTTTGTATAGATACCCAGTACTGGGATTATCAGATTGAATGGTAGATCTGCTTTTAGTTTTTTGAGAAATCTCCATACCGTTTTCCATAATGGTTGTATTAATTTATAATTTACATTCCCACCAGCAGTGTACAAGTGTTCCCTTTTCATCACATCAATGCCAACTTCTATTGTTTTCTTGAGTTTTTAATAATGGCCATTCTGGCTGGAGTAAGGTGGTATCTAGTTGTGGTTTTAATTTGCATTTACCTGATTATTAGTGATGTTGAGCATTTTTTTATACGTTTATGGGCCATTTGTGTTTCTTCTTTTGAGAAGTGTCTGTTCATGTCATTTGCCTACTTTTTGATGGGATTATTTTTTTTTTTCCTGCTGATTTGAGTTCCTTGTAGATTCTGTTCTACAAGATTGAGTTCCTTGTATTAGTCCTTTGTTGGATGTATAGTTTGCTGATATTTTATCCCATTCTGTGACTTGTCTGTTGCAATGATTATTTCTTTTGCAGTGCAGAAGCTTTTTAGTTTAATTAGGCCCCATTTATTTATTTTTGGTTTTGTTACATTTGTCTTTGGGGTCTTAATCATAAATTCTTTGCCTAGGGTAATGTCCAGAAGTTTTTCCTAGGTTTTCCTCTAGAATTTTTATGGTTTCATGTCTTTTAAGTGTTTAATCCATCTTGAGTTGATTTTTATATGTGGTGAGAGATAGGGATCCAGTTTCATTCTTCTACATGTGGCTGTCCTGTTTTCCCAGCAGCATTTATTGAATAGGGTATCATTTTTTCAATTTATGTTTTTGTATGCTTTGTCAAAGATCAGTTGGTTGTAAGTAGTTGGCTTTATTCCTAGGTTCTCTATTCTGTTCTATGGATCTGCATATCTACTTTTATACCAGTACCATGCTGTTTTGGTTACTATAGCCTTGTAATTTGAAGTCAGGTAATGTGAGGCTTCCAGATTTGTTTTTTTGTTTTTGTTTTTGTTTTTTGCTTAGGATTGCTTTGGCTATGCAGACTCTTTTTTGGTTCCATATGAATTTTAGAACTTTTTTTTTATAATTCTGTGAAAGATGATGTTGGTATTTTTATAGGAATTACATTGAATCTGTAGATTGCCTTGCGTAGTGTGGTCATTTTCACAATACTGAGTCTTCCAGTCTGTGAGCATGGGATGTTTCCGTTTGTTTGTGTCATCTGTGATTTTTTTCAGCAGTGTTTGGTAGTTCTCCTTGTAAAGATCTTTCACCTACTTGTGTAAGTACACTCCTAGGTATCTTACTATTTTTGTTGTAGCTGTTGTAAAAGGGATTGAGTTCTTGATTTGATTATTAGCTTGGTTGTTGTTGGTGGGGGTGTATAGCAGTGCTACCGATTTGTGTACATTGCTTTTGTAACCTGAGGCTACTGATTCATTTATCAAATCTAGGAGTCGGCCTGGCATGATGGCTCATGCCTGTAATCCCAACACTGAGAGGCAAGGCGGGCGGATCACATGAGGTCAGGAGAAGTTAAGAGACCAGCCTGGCCAACATGGTGAAACCCTGTCTCTACTAAAAATACAAAAATTAGCTGGGCGTGGTGGTGGGTGCCTGTAATCCCAGCTACTTGGGAGGCTGAGGCATGAGAATCACTTGAACTTGGAAGGCAGAGGTTGCAGTGAGCTGACATCATGCCACTGCACTTCAGCCTGGGTGACAGAATGAGACTTTGTCTCCAGGAAAGAAAAAAAAAAAAAAAATCTAGGAGTCTTTTGGGTAAGTCTTTAGGGTTTCCTAGGTATATGATCATATCTTTGGCATATAGAGATAGTTTGACTTCTTGTTTTCCAACTTAAATGCCCCTTATTTCTTTCTCTTGCCTGATTGTTCTGGCTAGGATTTCCTGTATTAATAAATCACAAGAAATATATAGTAGCTACATGAAGTGGCTTGCACCTGTAATCCCAGCACCTTGGGGGTGCCGAGGAGGCAGGATCACTTGAGGTCAGGAGTTGGAGACCAGCCTGAGCAATAGTGTGAGAACCTGTCTCTACCAAAAAATAAAAATAAACAATTTAACCAGGCGTGGTGGTACCCACCTGGAGTCTCAGCTATTTGGGAGGATTGTTTGAGCCCAGGAGGTTGAGGCTGCAGTGAGTTATGCACTGTAGCCTGGGAAACAGAGAAAGACCTTGCTTTAGGGAAAAAAAAAAAAGCTATATAGTTATAAAATTTGATTTTATTTATCTAAAAAATGTTAGCATTGTAGGAATTACTTGAGATATGTTACTGTTTTTCAAAATGTGAAAATCAGTTGGAATTGTCAATTTTTAATTTAAAATAGGTAATAGTAACTCTATGTAACATACTGTTTATAGACAAAGATGAGTATTCTTTAAGAGGTTTTACATTGTCTTTTTAGTAATAGTGCTGGAGCAGTTGGACACTCATAAGGCAAAAGAATAAACCTTAACCCAAACTTCACATCTTTCACAAAAATTAATTCAAAATGGGTTGTGAATTTAGTTATAAAACATAGGTCAGGCGCGGTGGCTCACACCTGTGACCCTAGCATTCTGGGAGACTGAGGCGGACAGATGACCTGAGGTCAGGAATTCAAGGCCAACCTGGCCAACATAATGAAGCCCCGTCTCTACTAAAAAATACAAAAATTAGCTGGGCATGGTGGTGCTCACCTCTAGACCCAGCTAGTCTGAAGGCTGAGACGGGTAGTCTGAAGGCTGAGACGGGAGAATTGCTTGAATCCGGGAGGTGGAGGCTGCAGTAAGTTGCTATCATGCCCCTGCACTCCATCCTGGGCAACAGAGTGAGATTCCATCTCAAAAAATAAAATAACATAAAAAATAAAGCATAAAAGTATAAAACTTATAGAAGAAACAGGAGATCTTTAAGATCTCAGGCTAAGCAAAGATCTCTAGGACATAATACCAAAAGCACCATACCTAAAAGAAAAAAATTGATAAATTGGATTTCATCAAAATTAAAAACTTTAACTCTGTGAAAGACACTATTAAAAGGATGAAAAGATAAGCTACAGACAGGGAGAAAACATGTGCAAAGCATATATCTGTCAAAGATATTGTATCTAGAATGTATAAAGAACTCTCAAAACTCAACAATAAAAAACAATTCAGTTAGAAAATATGCCAAAGACATGAACAGACATTTCACCAAAAAGGAGATAAGATGGCAAATAGGCATGTGAAAAGATGTCTCACATCACCAGCCATTAGGGAAATGCAAATTAAAACCACAATGAGTTATCATTACATACCTATTAGAACAGCTAAAATAAAAAATAGAATACTAAATGTTGTCAAGGATTCACAGAAACTGGATGCTTCATAAACTGCTAGTGAGAGTTAAAATGATACAGCCACTCTGAAATACAGTTTATTAGGTTCTTTAAAAACTAAGCTTCTCATATGCCCCTGAGCTCAACTGATCTGCCCATCTTGCCCTCCTAAAGTGCTGGAATTACAGGCGTGAGCCACTGCGCCTAGCCTCAACTTTTTTTTTTTTTTTTTTTTAAATTTTTTAGATGGAGTCTCGCTCTGTCACCTAGCCTGGAGTACAGTGACTCCATCTCAGCTCACTGCAACCTCCGCCTCCCGGGTTCAAGAGATTCTCCTGCCTCAATCTCACGAGTAGCTGGGATTACAGGTGCCCACCACCAGGCCCAGCTAATTTTTGCTTTTTTTTTTTTTTTTTTTGAAACGGAGTCTCGCTCTGTCGCCCAGGCTGGAGTGAAGTGGCCGGATTTCAGCTCACTGCAAGCTCCCCCTCCCGGGTTTACGCCATTCTCCTGCCTCAGCCTCTGGAGTAGCTGGGACTACAGGCGCCCGCCACCTCGCCCGGCTAGTTTTTTGTATTTTTTAGTAGAGACGGGGTTTCACTGTGTTAGCCAGGATGGTCTCGATCTCCTGACCTCGTGATCCGCCCGTCTCAGCCTCCCAAAGTGCTGGGATTACAGGCTTGAGCCACTGCGCCCGGCCAATTTTTGCATTTTTAATAGAAACGGGGTTTCACCTCGTTGACCAGGCTGGTCTGGAACTCTTGATCTCAGGTGATCCACCCGCCTCGGCCTCCCGAAGTGCTGGGATTACAGGCATGAGCCACCACACCTGACTGCCTCAACTTGATTTTTAAAAAATTGTTTGTAGAGATGGCAGTCTCATTTTGTTGCCCAGGCTGGTCTACAACTCCTAGCCTCAAGTGATCCTCCCACCTTGGCCTCCCTGCCCTGGGATCACAAGCTTCACCCACTGTGCCTGGCCTAACAACTTTTCTTTCTCTCTCTCTCTTCTTTTTTTTTTTTTTTTTGTGACAGGGTCTAGCTCTGCAGATTGCAGATCACTCAGGCTGGATCTCAGCTCACTGCAACTTCAGACTCCCAGGCCCAAGCCGTTCTCACATCTCAGCCTTCCTAGTAGTTGAGACTACAGGTGTGCGCCACCATGCCCAGCTATTTTTTTGCTTTTTGTACAGATGGGGTTTCACCATCTTGTCCAGGCAGGCTGGTTTTGAACTCCTGAGCTCAAGCGATTCATCCACTTCAGCCTCCCAAAGAGCTGGGATTACAGGCGTGAGTCTCCACGCCCTGCCACACTTTATTTTTAATAGCCCAAGGTTAGAAACAAACTAAATACATGAATAAACTCTGGTGTATCCATACAACTTACTACCACTCCGCAATATAAAAGAATAAACTATTGATACATGCAGCAACTTGTACAGTTCTCCAGGTAATTATGCTGAGTGGAAAAAAGTAAATATACTATATGATTCTATTTATATAATATTTTCAAAATGACAGAACTGTAGAGATGGAGAATAGATTGGTGCCAGGAAACAGGGTCAGGTTGAGGGGTGCAAATATGAAGGGGTGGCCCAAGAGAATTTCTTCATATCTTGACTGTGGTAGTAGTTACTTGAATCTATATATGGGATAAAATTGCATAAAACTATGCACACATACAAATGAATGCATGTAGAACAATGGCAACTGAATAAGATCTGTAGTCTAGTTAGCAGTATTATACCAGTGTCAATGTCCTGGTTTTCATATTGTACTAACTACAGTTCAATATTGTGGGTCTGGGTCTATGTACTGTATTATAGTTGGGGGAGGCTAGGTGCAGGATACATGGGGCTGTAGTATCGCTTGTCTGCTTGGGGCCAGAAGTCAGAAGTGTCTTAGATTTTGGATTTTTTTAAATTTTGGAATGTTTCCAGAATACATACTGGTTGAGCATCCCTGTTTCAAAAATTTGAATTCCAATATGTTCCAGTGAGCATTTACTTTTAATGTCATATCAGTGCTCAGAAAGTTTCAAATTTTGGAGCATTTTGGATTTTCAGATTAGGGATATTCAACCTGTAATACATATATATACTATTTTTGCAACTTCCTATGAGTCTAATTATTTAAGAATAAAAGTTTTAGCCAGGTGTAGTGGTGTGATTCTGTAATCCCGGTTACTTGGGAGACTGAGGCAAGAGGATCATATACTTGAGCCCAGGAATTCAAGACCAGCCTGGGCAACATAGCAAGACCTTGTCTCCCCAAAGAAAAAAAGGTGGGGGGGGTAAAAAGCTTATATATTGTACAGTGATAAATTTTATTAAGGTATACATATTTTTAATCTTATCCCAAAAGTTACTGAAATTTGAAAAATGAAGTTTGTATTATTTTTTCATTTTTATGCATACTTCCGTTTTAAGCAATTTATATTATAGAAATTTAATTTTGTATTCTTTGTATTTCTACAATGTGTTGTCATGGGTCTAATATATTTAGAGCCCATCCCCCCAACTAATTAGCAGAGCTGATAATAGAACTGCTGTTATTGAAGTTGCTGTAGTCTGTCCTGTAGTGACCTTCAGGCTTTAACCCTCCAGCTTTAGTTAAATTAAGCAGGCACAGACCTTTGCTATGGAAACGATACAGAAGCATAACAAACAATTTGGCTTACTTTCTTCTGCGAAGCAGTGGGTGGACTGAAGAGAATATTGATACTGGTGAAAGTTTTTAGTGACTAGTGTTAACAGTAATAGTAATTTATTTATTGCCTACAACATAAATGCTTCTCTGGAAATCAGATGGGATAATAGTCTAATTAGTTTATTTGATCTTCCTTTAAAAATCTCTCAGAGAGAAAGGCATAGCCCTATTTTCCTTTTCCTTTTTTTTTTTTTTTGAGATGGAGTCTCGCTGTGTTGCCCAGGCTAGAGCACAGTGGCACGATCTCGGCTCACTGCCAGCTCCACCTTCCGGGTTCAGGCCATTCTCCTGCCTCAGCCTCCCAAGTAGCTGGGACTACAGGCACCCGCCACCACGCCTGGCTAATTTTTTGTGTTTTTAGTAGAGACGGGGTTTCACCATGTTAGCCAGGATGGTTTCGATCTCCTGACCTCAGGATCCACCCGCCTCGGCCTCCCAAAGTGCTGGGATTACAGGTGCGAGCCACCATGCCCAGCCGGCATAGCCCTCTTTTTCCTATGTTATGGTATTATATATACATCTGGAGCAGATGTTGGTCAAAATATGTGTTATGAAATATATTCCCTTTGAAATCTTATATGTGCGAATACCTTCCTCCAACATCAGTTTATTTTATCAAAGTATAAAAAGCAAGTGGCTTATGACTTTGCCAAGCTGTTATACATGTCAGCCATCTAATATGACTAGGATTCTTTGGTGTAGAGTACTTGCCGGTATGTTATTTGATATTTGAATGACTTAATAGGTAATAGCAAAATTTTTTATTTGTGTTCTCTATTTTAGATTTAACTACCTTATTTTGACCAGCTACTTGAAAGCCTGTAATCTTTTGTTTTGTTTTTTCTTTTTCTGTATAAAAGCAAATTTCCTGTAACTCTTTGAAAAATAACGTATTGGCTAACTTTATGAGTTATTTTGCTTCACCAAATTATACTCTGTTATTCTAAAATTTATTCTTTCAACAATGATTGAATGTGTGTAGTGTGCTAGGCGCTCTGCTAGGCTCTGGAGATAACAAGATAGATACTGTCCTCTTTACAGTACTCACAGGCAAGTGGTAAAGTTGTTGCTGTTTATTTCTCCACTAGATGAACAGTTGGTCATGTAGAATAATGTGTTAAATTTATGATTAAATATGAAAGAGCAACAGGTATTCCAAAAAGGAATGACTAATCACTTAATAGCCATGAATTTGAGGAAGTTGCCTAATCATTATTAGCTTCAGGTTCTTTAACTGTGAACTAAAAAAAAAAAAGACATATAGTCCACAGGAGTTTTAGGATGCAATGAACTATAACCACTCTCTACCTTCATTTTTTTATCTCTGGGTGTAAATCTGGATGAATCTCATGTGGCATTATTACTTACCCCATCTGCCTCCACATAAACCCAAAGAGTAATGGCTGAAATTTGTTTTTGCACAGATACACATAAAATATATGCTCAAACTTTTCCAATTTCTTTTTAGTTATTGATTATTTAGGATTTATTTATTTAGAGACGGAGTTTCGCTCTTGTTGCCCAGGCTGGAGTGCAATGGTGCGATCTTGGCTTACCACAACCTCCGCCTCCCGGGTTCAAGCAGTTCTCCTGCCTCAGCCTTCTGGAGTAGCTGGGATTACAGGCATTTGCCACCATGCCTGGCTAATTTTGTGTTTTTAGTAGAAACGGGGTTTCTCCATGTTGGTCAGGCTGGTCTCGAACTCCTGACCTCAGGTGATCCGCCGGTCTTGGCCTCCCAAAGTGCTGGGATTACAGGCGTCAGCCATCACACCTGGCCTAGGCTTTATTTTTGTTATTGTGATCCTGTTGGCATTTTATAGTTTTATGGAATAGTTTCCATTAATTAAAGCTTTGAAATTTATTAATTTTACACTAAAATTTGTAAAAAAAAATCACAAATTAGAATACTGATAGATTTCTCGACTACATAAAAATTAAAATATTTACAGAAAATGGAAACATAAATGTAATAAATTGAACACATGTTTACTTTCACTAAACATAAGACAACTGTAGCTTAAGCCTGCTGGCAGGTGAGAAAAAACCAATAAGCAGCGCAAGTCATTTTGCATCTAAGAGCTCTGGAAGGGTTCAGGAATTTGAGATACTGGGTATCTCTGAAAGTGGGATGTGAGGTGAGACTGAAAACAAGAAGATTGGATAAAAAGTCTATAAAAACCGGGCGCCGTGGCTCACGCCTATAATCCCAGCACTTTGGGAGGCTGAGACGGGCGGATCACGAGGTTAGGAGATCGAGACCATCCTGGCTAACACTGTGAAACCCTGTCTCTACTAAAAATACAAAAAATTAGCCGGGCATGGTGGCGGGCACCTATAGTCCCAGCTACTCAGGAGGCTGAGGCAGGAGAATGACATGAACCCGGGAGGCGGAGCTTGCAGTGAGCCGAGATTGTGCCACTGCACTCCAGCCAGGGTGACAGAGCAAAACTCCGTCTCAAAAAAAAAAAAAAAAAAAAAGTTTATAAAAGAAGGAGCTAAGCCTGGGCGCGGTGGTTCACACACCTGTAATCCTAGCACCTTAGGAGGCTGTAATCCTAGCACCTTAGGATCACGTCAGGGTAGGAGTTTGGGACCACCTGGCCAACATGGTGAAACCCTGTCTCTACTAAAAATACAAAAAGTTAGCTGGGTGTGGTGGCTCATGCTTGTAGTTCCAGTTACTCAGGAGGCTGAGGTAGGAGAATTGCTTGAACCTGGGAGGTGGAGGTTGGAGCGCCACTGCACTCCAGCCTGGGCAGCAGAGTGAGACTCTGTCTCAAAAAGAAAAAAAAAATTAAGTTGAATTTAAAAAGGAGTTAAATTTCCCAGATGTTTCTTACTTGTGTGTTACAGCCTAGTGATAATGCCTGTCTTACTCTGAGAGAATCTGGTGATTCTATAGAATGAAGTGGAGGTTCTAGATTCTAGAAGAGCTAAAGGCAAGGCTTAATGATCTGTTCTTAAAATGGGGGAGGGGTGGGTGGAAGGGAAGGCATAATGGTATAATGGAAGTCTGCATACTGAATTGCGAGACCTCTGACCATTTTCTTAGTTCCTACAATGCTTGCAATAGGTTTATTATGCTCTCTAGGCAGAAGACTGCAGGATGTGTTTTAGGCAAACTCACTGGTCCAGTAGAAAAGACCTGTAGATTGTAAGAAATAAACTTTACTTTTAACATGTTTAAGTTACTGTTACTTTGGATTTTTGTTTATGCAGCCAAACTTAATCCTAATATAGAAGGCAATTATTAATTGTAACCAAATAAGTTATATCAAAAAGGAAATATAATTAAAATACACTGCATGGCTGAGCTGCAAGTAACATATATACAGTTATAATGCAAACATTGAAAGTTCAAAAGATAATATATTTAACCTTGAAAAACATTAGGAACTAGCAGTATTAACATGTTCCTTAGAAATATAGAAGTAAGTTCCAAAAGAAACGGTGAAAAGGCTTACAAATGGTTACCTTTTGAGGAGCAGAAATTGATCCAGAATCGGTGATAAATGGAAAACAAAACCCATATTTATAACTTGTAAGGCAGACAAAGGGTCAATATGCTTAGTATATATAAAGGGCTTATAAAATTAATAATACTAAAATCAAAACAGAAAATGAGCAAATCATATAAACAGTCACAAAGGGGAAGAGTCTGTGTAGACTATTACCACTTCTCTGTTCTTTGCTTTTTTGATAGGTTAAAAATGGTTTTCTTATTTATTTGATATCTAATAAGCTTGAGCATTTTTCCATTTATTTATTAGCTATTTTTTCCTGCTTTATATGCTCTACTTTTATCCTTTGAGAAGGGTAGTTGGAATTATGATTTGTCATCTTCCTTGAATGTGGAATTGTTTCTGCAGTATGAATTATAATAAAGAATCTTGCCTCTTGCAAAACATTGTTATAAACCTTTGGTGGTTATATCCTGAGGTCTTTGTGCCTCTTGGGTTACAAGTCTTCTAGACCAGTGGTTCTCAACTCTTATCAGACCCAGCCCGACTCTCAAAAAAAGCCCCACATCCATTTTGTAATGCTACTTTATTAACATGAAATGGAAATTTAGAGATAATACAGTTAGGCCAGGCACAGTGGCTCATGCCTGTAATAGCATTTTGGAAGGCCAAGGTAGGAAGATTGCTTGAAACCAAGAGTTTAAGACTAGCCAGGGCAACCTAGCGAGACTTCTATATCTACAACAACAACAAAAAATAAGCCAGGTTTGGAGGCACACTCCTGAAGTCCTAGCTACTCTAGAGACTGAAGTGGAAGGATCCTTTGAGCCCAGAAGCTCAGGTTTGTGTTGAGCTATGATTGTGCCATTGCACTCTAGCTTAGGTGACATAGCAAGACCCTGAATCCAAAAAAAAAAAAAAAAAAAGTATATAATTGACTACATGTATAATTTTAAGAATATCAGTTATAATGCAATACTATTAAGAGGAAAAAATATATAAACTACATTATAGTTGATATGGTCTGGCTATGTCTCCACCCAAAATCTCATCTTGAATTGTAATCCGCATAATTCCCACGTGTCAAGGGAGAGACCAGATGGGGGTAATTGAATCATGGCGGTGGTTTCCCCTTACTGTTCTCTTGATAGTAAGTTCTCATGAGATCTGATGGCTTTATAAGTGTTTGGTAGTTTTTCCTTTATTCATTCTCCCTCCTGCCACCTTGTGAAGAAGGTGCCTTGGTTCCCCTTTACCTTCCACCATGACTGTAAGTTTCCTGAGGTCCCCCTAGCCATGGGGGACTTTGAGTCAATTTAACCTCTTTCCTTTATAAATTACCGAGTCTTGGGCAGTTTCTTATAGCAGTATGAGAATGGACTAATACAGTAGTTTAAAAGCATGACTGTGCATTGTGGCTCACACCTGTAATCACAGCTACTTGGGTGGCTGTGGCAGGAGGACGTTTGAGTCCAGGAGTTCGAGACCAGCTTGAGCAAAGTAGTGGGCCCCCATCTTAAAAAAAAAAAAAAAAGTTTCAAAGTGAAAAGGCTTGATAATGACTATAGAAGACACAGTGAAGTAGTTGGACACTTACACCTGCTTGATAATGACTAGAAGACACAGTGAAGTAGTTAGACACTTATACCTGCACTATCAGTGTGAATGTTGCCAGGTACAAAGGCAGGTGTTTGATCATCACCCTAAATTCCCTGAGTGGCATTACTGAAAATGACATGATTTTCTGAAATGATGAGCTCTTTTCCTGGTAAGTTGTACTCATGAAAAATTCATGTATGTTAAAACTGCGTCATTTGGGGGTATTAATATATAGTAAGGAGTTCTAAGTTTATAAACATTTTACTTATACATGAATGTCTGATGGGATATTCTCAAGTTCTGTGAGATGTAGACTATTCACTTTGAAGAACTGTAGTTATCCCATGTATTGAGAGAAATTTGAATCTCTGGCCCTCTCTCCTTAAGTACCTATAGTGCACCCCACTTATGTTGGCAACTAAACACATCTTCACAACATTTAAAAAATGCCTCTGCTCTACCACCACCTTCCCCTGCAGAGGGTGATACTGTCCAAGTTAAGAAATACCATTCTAGGCTGGGCACAGTGGCTCACGCCTATAATCCCAGCACTTTGGGAGGCCCAGGCGGGTGGATCACCAGAGGCCAGGAGTTTGAGACCAGCCTAGCCAACATGGTGAAACCCCGTCTCTACTAAAAATACAAAAATTAGCTGGGTGTGATGGCAGGTACCTGTAATCCCAGCTACTTGGAAGGCTGAGGCAGGAGAATCACTTGAACCTGGGAGGCAGAGGTTCCAGTGAGCCTAGATTGCGCCGCTGCACTGTAGCCTGACAGACAAAGTGAGTGAGGCTCTGTTTAAAAAAAAAAAAAAAAAGTTAGGGCACCGTGACTCATGCCTATAATCCCAGCACTTTGAGAGGCCGAGGTGGACGGATCACTTGAGGTCAGGAGTTCAAGACCAGCCTGGCCAACATGGTGAAACACCATCTCTACTAAAAATACCCAAAAAAAAAAAAAAAAATTAGCTGGGCATGGTGGTGTGTGCCTGCAGTCCCAGCTATTAGGAAGGCTGAGGCAGGAGAATCACTTGAACCAGGGAAGCGAATATTGCAGTGAGTCGAGATCATGCCACCGCACTCCAGCCTGTGCAACAGAGTGAGACTGTCTCAAAAAAAAAAAAAAAAAAAAAAAGTACCATTCTACTGGATGTTAAAGCATTTGCTAGGAAGAAAAAGAAATACCATTCTAAATCAGGGGTTGTCAAAATATGGCTTTTATAGGCCGAAATGGGCCCTACACCTGGTGTTTTGTTTTTAAAGAGAAAGAACCTTGCTCTCGCCCAGGCTGGAGTGTAGTGGTGCAATCATAGCTCACTGCAGCCTTGAACTGGCCTCAGAGGCAGGAATGATCCTCCTGCCTCAGTCTTTCAGGTGGCTGGGACTACAGGTACATGCCTTCACATTGGCTCTACCTGTTTTTGTATAGCTTGTGATCTAGGAGTGGTTTTTATACACTTTTACATGGTTGGAGAAAAAAAAAATCAAAAGAATACTATTTTGTTATTTGAAAATTATGTGGAATTCCACACTAAGCATCCATAACTATTGTTTTTCATTTATGTATTGACTGGTTACTTTTGTGTTACAATGACAGAGTAAGGCAGAGAACATAAGTGGCACTCTCATCACTTCACACTACTGCTCAGGGCAGTACAAATCACAGTGATGCAGTTAAAACTCAGTAGTGTTTCAAGTGCCACATATATTGCTACATTGGGACTTTAAAAAAATAATAATCAGCCGGGCATGGTGGCTCACGCCTGTAATCCCAGCACTTTGGGAGGCCGAGGTGGACGGATCACGAGGTCAGGAGATCAAGACCATCCTGGCTAACACAGTGAAACCCCATCTCTACTAAAAATGCAAAAAATTAGCCGGGCGTGGCGGCGGGCGCCTGTAATCCCAGCTACTCAGGAGGCTGAGGCAGGAGAATGGCGTGAACCCAGAGGCGGAGCTTGCAGTGAGCCGAGATCGCGCCACTGCACTCTAGCCTGGGCGACTGAGGGAGATTCCGTCTCAAAAAAAAAAAATAATAATAATAATAATAATCAGTACATACCCATCATGTCAAGAAAAAGAAAGCAGATATCGAATGTCATTATTTTGAGGCACAGTGGACTGTGTGTTATCTTGTTATCAAATTAGATAGCAGGCTGGGTGCAGTGGCTCACGCCTGTAATCTCAGCACTTTGGGAGACTGAGGCAGGTGGATCACCTGAGGCCAGGAGTTCAAGACCAGCATGACCAACATGGTGAAACCCCGTCTCTATTAAAAATACAAAAATTTAGCTGGGCATGGTGGCGCACACCTGTACTCGCAGCTACTTGGGAGGCTGAGTCAGGAGAATTGCTTGAACCCAGGAGGGGTTGCAGTGAGCCTGGGTGGCACCATTGCACTCCAGGCTGGGTGACAGTGAGACTCCATCCCCTCCCCCCCCCCCAAAAAAAGGTTAGATAGCAAAGCATTGTATTTATTGTGCCATAGCATTATAGCTGGGCTAAAAGCATGTACATCTTATGTAACCTCATATTTCCATATAGATGTCTCGATGTCTCACTGTTACCTTGACTACAGTGTGACCAGCATTGACATCATTTTTTTCCAAAATCAGTGACTTCTTCACATTAGTATTTTTTTAAGAGACAACGTCTCACACTCTGTCACCCAACCTGGAGTTTAGTGGCATAATCATAGCTCACTGTAACCTTGAACTCCTGGGATCAGGCAACCCTCCCACCTTAGCTTTCCAAAGTAGCTAGGACTACAGGAGCACACCACCATGCTCAGCTAGTGTGTGTGTGTGTGTGTGTGTGTGTGTGTGTGTAGATGGGGGTCTCATTGTGTTGCTGGTCTTGAACTCCTGGCCTCAGGCAGTTCCTCCTGCCTCAGCCTCCCAAAGTGTTGAGATTACTGGTGTGAGCCATGATGGCCAGGCCTATACTTTGTTTGCTAGTGATACCATCATTCTCCTGGGTACTGAAGCTCAGAACTTCTGACTTATTTGATCCCTCTTTTATTCTATGTATAGTTAGATACGAAAATCTCTTTAGGGCCTTCTAGGAAAGATTTATTGCATTCATCCCTTTCCATTTCTATTTTCTATTTATGATCCTGCCTCCACCCTAGTTTAAACTTTCAGCACACATGATTTTAGTGCTTCAGCTCTCTCAACTTGTTTCCATGATTTCATCCTTTCTCTTTCATAGAGCCTTAATTGATTTTTATCATATGCTTACCTGAAGCTCCTGAAAGGGCAGGAATTTATTCTTAATATAGGATGTAGGCAAGCACAAGATAAGGAGACAGATACGATATTTTAAATATTGTAGTCTCCTCTGAGGGAACTGACCTTTATGTATTTGAATCAAGTCAAGTAGCATGAAGATCAGAGGGAATGATATTTCAGAGGGATAAAATATTTAGTGTGAAAGGCCTGACAGTAGGAATGAGCTTGAGTGGTTCATGCAATAAGGCCAGTAAGGCTAGAGCAGACTGTGGAAGGGAGGGAGTAGGCAAAGGTAAGGCCAACAATTTAGCCAGGGCCCTAATCACCTTATGCTGTGTAAACCATCATAGGGAATTTGAATATAGTTCTAAATGTGAAGGGAAGCCATTAGAAAGTTCTGAGCAGGGGAGTCAAAGTTATCCAATTCATGTTAACAAGTTTATTCTGACTCTTGGATAGAGAATGGGCTATAGGGCAACAAGAGGGAAGACAGAGCAGTTATAAGGCTATTGCAATAGTCCAGCTTTAATTGCTTCTTTATAAATGTACAGCACTGAAAAATATCCTGGGTAAAATTATATTACCCAATAATAGGCAAAAGTCTTAATGTCGTCTTCTGGGTACAGGGAGGATAACCAATAAATTATGAAGTTGCCTGGCTACAAATTCCACTGTAAAGCCAAGACTGGGCAAGTGGAGGGGAATAAAACTCACCTGTAAGACTCCACCAAATACAAGAAGGCTACCATCCCAAGGAGGAGGAGGCATGGCAGGAGAACTGAGACCCCCTCTCTTCATAGTTTTACCTGCTGAAGGCAGAAACCCTTAGGCACTTAGGCTCTCATTTACAAAAACTGGAGTATTATCAGGAGAGCTGAAAGAAATCTCTCCAAGCCAATCTCAAAAGACCCAAGATCTAGTAACAAAGCTGAAGAGATACCTTGAGGCTCAGAAACAAAGAGCAAGACTGAAGAGCCTAGAGAAATCCTCATAGATTAAAAAATCAGCAGCCAGGTGGTAAATCAGAGGAAGATCTTCCAACAGTTTCAAGGATCGGAGACTTGGTTGTGAAGCATAGGTAGATCTCTGGTTGTGAAGCATAGGTAGATCTCTGGAATCTTGCCAGCTCTCAGATTCCGTGCCAGGCAAAAGAGAGAGACATTCCACCCACCAGACCTTTGAAGCCAGTGCTATACTGAATCAGACTATTCCTTCAGTTAAAGTCCAGACACAGTTTAAGAACTGTGACCTTACAAAAGAAATAGCATGCCCCTTTCTGGAGGTAAATATTTTCTGCTTGAGTCTCTAGACTTTTTTATACTAAAGGTCCATTAAAACAATAAACAACCACACACACACACACACACACACACATACACACACGAAAATGTGGCCCTCATTAAAGAGAGAAAACAATGGTAGCAGACTGAGAGAAGGCTTAGATTAGATATTGGAAAGAGACTTTGGAATTACTATAATAGAACTCCTAAATTACCTTGAGGAAAAGGTGGGCTCTGTATACATGAAGAGATGGAAGAATTTCAGTAGGGCAGGGACAGTTTTTTTTTTTTTTTTAGTCAAATGGATTGGCTGGGCGTGGTGGGGAGGCTGAGGCAGGTGGATTGCCTGAGGTCAGGAGTTTGAGACCAGCCTGGCCAACATGGTGAAACTGGGTCTCTACTAAAAATATAAGAATTAGCTGGGTGTGGTGGCAGGCACCTGTAATCCCAGCTTCTTGGGAGGCTGAGGCAGGATAATTGCTTGAACCCGGGAGGTGGAGGTTGCAGTGAGCCAAGATCGTGTCACTGCACTCCAGCCTGTGGGACAAGAGCGAGACTTCGTCTCAAAAACAACAACAAACAGATGGATAATGATGGGGACAAAGATACAAGAGAAGAAAACTGCAAACCAATATCCTTCATGAATATACATGCAACAGTCTTCAACAAAAGGCTCAGCAACCAAATCCAGCAGCACACTACAAAAGATTATACACCATGATCAAGTGGGATCTGTCCCAGGAAAGCAAGAGTGGTTCAACATAAGAAAATTAATCTATGTAATATACCACATAGTAGAATGAAGGGAAAAACCATGTGGTCATCTCAGTTGATAGAGAAAAAAACCTTTGACAAAATTCAGCAGCCTTTCATGATTTAAAAAAAAGCAAAACAGCCAGACGCAGTGGCTCATGAGTGCCTGTAATCCCGAGCACTTTGGGAGGCCAAGGCGGGTGGATCACCTGAGGTCAGGAGTTCAAGATTGGCCTGGCCAACATGGTGAAACTCCGTCTCTACTAAAAATACAAAAATTAGCTGGGCATGGTGGCAGGCTCCTGTAATCCCAGCTACTCAGGAGGCTGAGGCAGAAAAATTGCTTGAACCCAGGAGGTGGAGGTTGCAGTGAGCCGAGATCGCACCACTGTACTCCAGCCTGGGTGACACAGCGAGACTCCGTCTCAAAAAAAAAAAAAAAAAAAAAAGGCAAAAACAAAACAGCAAACTGGGAATAGAGGGGAATCTTGAAAAACCCACAGCTAACATCATACTTAATGGTTAAAGACTGAAAGGTTTCCCTCTAACGTCAGGGACAAGACAAGGATGCTTGCTTTCACTACTGCGATTCAGCTTTATGCTGTAAGTCCTAGCCAGAGCAATTAGGCAATAAAAAGGAAAAAAAAAAGACATAGAAAACAAAGGCACAGACACATTCTCTCTCTCTCTCTCTCTGTCTCTATCTGCCTCTGTCTCTCTCTCTCTCTCCCCCTTTTCTCTCCCCCTCTCTCCCCCCTCCCCCGTCTCTCTCCTTCTCTCCCTCTCTGTCTGTCTGTCTGTCTCTCCCCTGAAGATTGTTGAAATTGTTTGCTTAAGTAGGCATTTAACTTGGTTGGAGTCAGCCTGGAAAACTTGTCTCCCTGAGGTTGGTGGCAGCTCAAAATCTCATTTCAGTTTTAGCCTTAGCTAGGCTGCTTGGGGTCTGTCCTGTTTGATCATGTTTCAGAAGTCAGCCAAAGAAAGGTTTGGGCAGAGTTTCTATGTGTAGCTTGGAGCTCCCTGCCTCTGACTCCTTTCTGGGGTTTCCTTATCACTTTCCAGAGGCTTTGGGCTGTAGGTTTGGTGTTTTCTGTTTTGTTTTGTTTTGTTTTGTTTTGTGTGTGTGTGTCTTTTTTTTTTGAGACGGAGTCTTGCTCTGTCACCCAGGCTATAGTGCAGTGGTTCAATCTCGGCTCACTGCAACCTCCACCTTCCGGGTTCGCAATTCTCCTGCCTCAGCCTCCCGAGTAGCTGGGACTACAGGTGCATGCCACCATGCCTGGCTAATTTTTTGTATTTTTAGTAGAGACAGGGTTTCACTGTGTTAGGATGGTCTTGATCTCCTGACCTCGTGATCCACCCACCTCGGCCTCCCAAAGTGCTGAGATTACAGGTGTGAGCCACCGCGCCCGGCCACAGGCTATAGGTTTTTTATGGGAGTTTTAGCCGGTCTGTAAGGCATGGACTATGACTTTTTCTCAGGTTAAAAGCCATAAAAACAGGAAACATGCCCTTTGTAATAACACATATGTTATAACGTGTATATTTCAACTCGCCTCCAGTATCTGCTTGTTTTTGGTTGCTCTCCATCAGGTCATTCTTTATGTTTTTTCCAGTTTATAGTTGTTATCTGCAGGAAGATGGGTCAAGTCGGTGCTACTCAGCCATTCATGTCTCCCTAAGTGCTATTTGTATACATCTTCAAGTTCTATTTCTTTTAATTGCCTGCTTTCTTGTGATGACTGTTTTTGCCTCCAGCAGCTCTCCCATGTCAGTCTAACATAGTTAACCTTAGCAGTAGTGAAGGATACCAAGGAAAGTCAGTTATCCCAGGCCTGTTAAGTCAGTTGAAGTTGTAAGTTTATAATATAAACAATAGGGGTTTTCAGACTCTTTCTACTAAAACGAAGTGCCTCTGATTTAACAGTCTGTTAGAGGACCTTCCCATATACCCAAATCTTTAGGTCCAGTCTGAATGGTTAATGTTGCCCAGAGTGCAGAATCAGTATTTCTTTTGTGTTTTCTACAGCAGAGTCAGAAAGCTTTGTACAATTTTGGTCTATCTAGATATTTATCTTAAAAAAAAAAAACAAAACCCACATCCCTTTATGTAACATATACAATGTTTTATTTCTTAAACAAATTTGGAAATTTGGAGGGCTGCTCACTGGTTACTTTTGGTTGTATTTTTTTGAAATAATACAATAGTATATGATAGAGATATAATAGACTTACTATTGTTGGCTTATTGTAAAATGCAAATGGATAATGAATTGTGCTTTTCTATGTTTCTTCTTCCTGATTAGCTCCTGGGCTATAACGAAAAGCCGATAAATCTACAAATGTTTATTGGGACAGCAGATGATCGATATTTACGACCTCATGCATTTTACCAGGTGCATCGAATCACTGGGAAGACAGTCGCTACTGCAAGCCAAGAGATAATAATTGCCAGTACAAAAGTTCTGGAAATTCCACTTCTTCCTGAAAACAATATGTCAGCCAGGTATTTTGAAATATACCTAAAATGTGCAGTTCTTTTTTTCTCTATACTTTCAGAAAAAAAGTAAATATATTTTTGAATATAAATATAAAATATTGTTCTAATGGTATTACGTAAATAATGTACATTTAGTACATTTTCTGAGAGTGGTAGCATATTTCCAGAGGGAAAATTCAATTCAGTAAGTGTTTCTATACTATATACTACCAGGCAAGCCATTATCCTAGGTAAGAGAGATATAAATACTGTATCTGGATTTTCATCAAATGGCTCACAGTCTATCTAATAGGGTAGACAATAAATAAACAATTATGATACAATTACGATTTTTTTATTTCTTTAAGGAAAACTTTTGACTTTACCTCCAGGCATCCCACTTGACCCGTTTCCAAATAAGATAAGGTGGCCAACTTCTGAAAGAGAATGCAATAGAGTTTTGTACCGAAGGATCAGTTAGGATTATATATAGTTGCCTCTAATAGAAACCTGATATGCAGTGGCTTGAACAGTTAGAGGTTTAGTGTTTTATCACATAAAAGAAATATACAGGTAGACATTTTAGGGCTAGCACAGTAGCTGCGTAAGTCATTAGGGCCCCAAGCAAGTTTTTTCTTCTCTGACATCTTTAGCATGTGGTTTCCATCCTAAAGATTGTCTTACGATCTAAAATGGCTGCTGGAACTCTAGCCATGACATCCTTATTACCAGAAGGGATAATAAAGAGAAAGGTGTGGAGGAAAGGTAAAAGGGAACTTCCATTGGAGTTGAATCCTCTTTTAAGAGCGTTTCCCTAAAACCTACTTAACAACTCTACATCTCATTGATCATGCTTATATGTAAGGAACACATGGTTATGTTTACCAGAACACATTGTCACCTCAAATAATTTAGGGAGGCCAAGCACCATGGCTCATGCCTGTAATCCCAGTACTTCAGGAGGCCGAGGCAGGCGAATCACCTGAGCTCAGGAGTTTGAGACTAGCCTGAGCAACATGGCGAAACCCTGTCTCTACTAAAATTACAAAAATTAACCGGGTGCAGTGGTGCCTGTCTGTAGTCCTAGCTGCTTGGGAGTCTGAGGTGGGAGAATCGCTTGCCCGGGAGGCAGAGGTTGCCATTAGCCGAGATAGTGCCACTACACTGCAGCCTAGGCAAGAGTGAGATCCTGTCTTTAAAAACAAAAAACAAACAAAACAATGTAGGGGCCTGTTACTAAGGAAGAAGTAAAGGAAGGATATTGAGTAGGCACCTATCAATGGGTAGTAGGCACAACCAGGCATGGGAAACTTAGATTTTTATTACAGGAATTGTTTTCAAACTACACTACAGACTTTTTTTTTTTTTTTTTTTTGAGACGGAGTCTCGTTCTGTTGCCCATGCTGGAGTGCAGTGGCATTATCTTGGCTCACTGCAAGCTCCGCCTCCTGGGTTGATGCCATTCTCCTGCCCCAGCCTCCTGAGCAGCTGAGACTACAGGCGCCCACCACCACGCCTGGCTAATTTTTTTGTATTTTTAGTAGAGATGGGGTTTCACCGTGTTAGCCAGGATGGTCTCGATCTCCTGACCTCGTGATCCGCCCATCTCGGCCTCCCAAAGTGCTGAGATTACAGACGTGAGCCACCGCACCTGGCCCACAGACCTTTCTTAAGGTGGGAATAACATCCATCCCAGGCTACTGCAAGAACGGTACTCAAGAACCCAACCCAGCAAATCATTGCAAAGGGGCTGTGACGGAGTTTTTTCATGGCAAAGGCAGACAGCTAAGCTGATAATCTCTACTCTTAATTTTTTTTTTTTTTTTGAGACGGAGTCTCGCTCTGTCGCCCAGGCTGGAGTGCAGTGGCCGGATCTCAGCTCACTGCAAGCTCTGCCTCCCGGGTTTACGCCATTCTCCTGCCTCAGCCTCCCGAGTAGCTGGGACTACAGGCGCCCGCCACCTCGCCCGGCTAGTTTTTTTTTTGTAGTTTTAGTAGAGACGGGGTTTCACTGTGTTCGCCAGGATGGTCTCGATCTCCTGACCTCGTGATCCACCCGTCTCGGCCTCCCAAAGTGCTGGGATTACAGGCTTGAGCCACCGCGCCCGGCCTTTTTTTTTTTTTTTTAAAGACAGTCTCAGTCTGTTGCGCAGGCTGGAGTACAGTGGCACCATCTCGGCTCACTACAACCTCTGCCTCCCAGGCTCAGGTGATTCTTGTGCTTCAGCCACCCAAGTAGCTGAGATTACACACTGTGCGCCACAACTCCTGGCTAATTTTTGTATTTTTAGTAGAGACAGGGTTTTGCCATGTTGACCAGGCTGGTCTCGAACTCCTGGCCTCAAACAGTCCACCTGCTTTAGCCTCCCAAAGTGCTGGGAATGCAGATGTGAGCCACTGCACCGGCCTTAAACATTTGTGTTCTATAATGTAGAAAGAACTTTGGAATCTCAGCCTGTATTTATTCAGATACTCGAGCAAAACTTTTTCTTGAGAAAAATATTGACACCAGGCATCCTATTGGACACATTTTCAAATAAGGTAAGGTGCCCAACCTCTGAATGAGAATGCAGGTAGCCTTCTTCCCTTTTGTTCTGGCATCTTGCTTTTTTATATAGCATCAGAAGCATGTGATATATGATTAGTCAGTTGTAGAGGGACATTTAAAAATCACCTTTGAACTATCTTTTTCCAAAAACTCAAGAAATTGATCCCTAGACGATAGTTTGCAGGCCATGTTTGCATTCATTCCTCTGGATATTCAAAGCACGATATTTGAATCAAGTTAAATAGAAAAATTACAAGTTTATTCTGTTTCTTGACTTGAGGGACAGTATGAGAAATAGCCATAAACATACTTCATAATCTGAAAAACCACTATTAAAGACAGTTTCTCTTAGGTTGGTCACTATTGCATGCATATGTGCATGCACACACACACACAGTCCTTTCAACTTAAAGGAAAAATGTTAGTGTTTCCTGATGGCGTGGTAGATTTTGCTTTACCATACAACAAGCGGCCTATAACAACTTTATCACATTTACTTTTAGCCTTGGCTTCCAGGAACTTCATAGTCAAGCTCATTTACAGTAATTATAGTAATTTCTTCAACTCTAGACTTGGATTTACTTCCTATTGTGTTTTAAAATTTTTTCTATTTATTTTTTCTTGGCTTTATTTGTATCTATATTGTAAAATGCCTCATATCCTTTCTGAAAATAGTATATAAACCAATAAATAGAAAAGAGTACATTAATTTCTATGAAAAATTATCAAGAAATTGGGAAAGGCTCATATCCCAAATAATGTGAAAGAATTGGAGCAGTAGGATCTAAATTTACCTGTCTCCTCCATCATCTTCCATTTACTAGCGTGTGGAACAAGGGTAATAGTCATAATTTATGTCCCTTCCTCAGCCAGATCTGGCATATACTGTCTGTGTGTATTAGACCAGAAAGGACCAGGCTGCAGAAATACCACTTGACTAGTAACATACAGCTAGTCCTCCCCCTGCAACCCCACCACACACATACCTGAAACTTCTTGACCATTCTGTCTGCTCTGTACTGGTAGATTGTGGAACAGGAGTTCTGTAGGACCCAAGCATTATGTATATTGAAGAGAGGATTAAATAAGGGGCAACTAGGATGTTACCAAACCTAAGAAACCTTTTTTAGGTACTATAGGTAACAGGGTAGCTAATGATGAATGAGCCTATTTACTCAGTAGCTAATTGTTAGGATAGACTAGTATCCTAGTAGCTTGTTGAATGTAACTATATTATTCAGTACAGTGGTTAAATATAATAACAGTTTGAGATAATGGTGGGTTTAAAATTCCCAGGTGACAGATAAGACCATGGTTCAAAATAATTTATGCATAAGTGAGCCTTAAGTATGTATTAAGTGTCTTTACTGTTCTCTTAAGGCAATAAGGTGTGGAAAAATTGGTAGATATTCCCTTGGTTTTCCTACTAAGCCACAGGCTTGGTTATTTCAAGCCTAATCTCTTTTTAAGACCATTACACTAACCCATAAGCCTACCGTACAAGATGCTTTAAATATAGGATGCCAGTATTTATTGCCTTAGCTATTTGCAGCTCCTCTGTTTTTTAACATTGGATTAATATCAATGTAGCAGTGCTACACCTTGATTTAAAATGGCTTGATGGCTCACGCCTGTAATCCCAGCACTTTGGGAGGCTGAGGTGGGCGGATCACAAGGTCAGAAGATCGAGACCATCCTGGACAACATGGTGAAACCCGTCTCTACTGAAAATACAAAAAAATTAGCTGGGCATGGTGGTGCGTGGCTGTAATCCCAGCTACTTGGGAGGCTGAGGCAGGAGAATCCCTTGAACCTGGGAGGCGGAGGTTGCAGTGAGCCGAGATGGCACCACTGCACTCCAGCCTGGCAACAGAGCAAGACTCCGTCTCAAAACATAAATACATACTTTAAATAAATAAATAAATGTAGTTTTAAAGATAATTTAATACTTATTTTCATTGCTACATAAGAGTTTTTTTCTTGTTTTGTTTTGCTTGCTTTTTTGTTTTTTGTATTTAAGAGTTTTCAGATGTACTTTCTAGTACTGTTATTTCGCATCTATTAGAAACTTAGCTTACTGCTAGAATGCCTTTGCTCAATACTTAATAACACAGATGATCTCTGCTATTTCCCTTGAAGACCCATGTTGACATGTTAGCATGAATAATCACTAATTTGATGTAACTTGATCAATACTGCTTTGAGCTACAGTGCAGTTGTTCAATATCAGTTATATAATTTGTTATCTATAAATGGCAAATGCTTTTTTAGTTTTCAAAATTGTTGCATTTAAAAAAATGTCTTCTGTGTCTTTCTGAAGATGAAAAATTTGGAGTGGTTTAATTCCTTTTGGGATTCTTCTTCTGCTTTACTGGTTGTCTTTTTTTTTTTTTTTTTTTTGTGGAGATGGAGTCTTGCTCTGTCGCCCAGGCTGGAGAGCAATGGCATGATCTCGGCTCACTGCACCTCTGCCTCCTGGGCTCAAGCAATTTTCCTGCCTCAGCCTCCCAAGTAGCTGGGACTACAGGCACACGCCACCATGCCTGGCTAATTTTTGTATTTTAGTAGAGACAGGGTTTCACCATGTTGGTCAGGCTGGTCTTGAACTTATGACCTGAAGTAATCTGCCCACCTCAGCCTCCCAAAGTTCTGGGATTACAGGTATGAGCCAGTGCACCTGGCCGGTTCTTGTCTTGGTATCCTAGTTCTGTAATATATTGTCCTTCAAAGTGACTTCTGCAACCTCTGTGCATTGGGGTTGGAACTGTTGATAGATCCAATAAGAGGACAGATAACAAGGAATGCCTTGTTAGCAAGGTTAACTAGTATATTTGATCATAATTAGTTATCCGTTTGCTTTATTCTTCCAATATGTGAGTAACAAAGGTATTTGTAGCTTCTGTTGTTTCCTGCCACAATAGTGTGTTAAACAGTCATACTTAATAATAAAGTTAGCAGATGATGAAATGTTATACCTTAAATGCAGAACCTTCATCTTATATGTGCATTCCTTAAAAATTCAAGAATTTTAGCCTGATGGATTGTTTTTATTAATAAATACATCACTATAAAAGTCTAAATATGCTGTTAATGAATTATTTGTTGTTCTGACCTAGTTACATGTATAGAATTAAAGAGTCTTTACTTTATTTCAACTGTTTAGTTCTAACACTCCGAAAATTTAATGGCTTATAGTAATCACTCTGTTATTTTGCATGATTCGTTGGGTTGACTGAGCTCAGCTGGTCCATTCACATGGTGTCAGCTGGGGTCACTTAAGTACCTGGATTCAGTGGGAACTCAGCTGGGGTTGAACATCCAAAATGGCTAGGGTGGCTGGAGTGGTTAGGGATTGTCTGGGCCTTTCTCTGCACCATGCTAGTTGGACTTCTTACTCAGGACTCCAAGATAGCAAAAGTGGAAGTTACCAGCGTTCTTCAGTGCTAGGCTCATAACTTGCATACTGTCACTTGGCCACACTCCATTTGTCAAAGCAAGTCATAGGCCAATTCTCAAGGAGAGCAGGCATAGATACTGTACGTCTTAATGGCAGGAGGATAGGCAGGCAAGTACAGGAATGAAGAGAAATTACTAACCTTTGCAGACAATCTACTATACTTAGTTTTGCACTTTTATCATACAAAAATATTTTTAATGCCTAAACTTCAGTTTAGCAGAGAATAGCAATCACACATATCTTTCTGTTTTGACCTAATTTTGGGTAGTTTTTTTCTGACAAATTAACAATTTCTGTGTAGTTGAGTTGTTTATAACCACAATTATCAATAAACAAATTAAATTTTTATATTTTTCTCTTTAGTATTGATTGTGCAGGTATTTTGAAACTCCGCAATTCAGATATAGAACTTCGAAAAGGAGAAACTGATATTGGCAGAAAGAATACTAGAGTACGACTTGTGTTTCGTGTACACATCCCACAGCCCAATGGAAAAGTCCTTTCTCTGCAGATAGCCTCTATACCCGTTGAGTGCTGTAAGTGAGCTTTTGATGATGTTTTAAGATCTTATTTATAATAGCTTATTTTCTGTTTTACTTATAATGTAATGTATGTGTCTGAAGTGTAGGCTGAGGCATACAGTCTGGGTTGCTGGTTTGATTTTCTCATGTGGAAATGAGCTAACATGTTTGGGTGGAAAAGTACTGATCTTGGAATTAGAAAATGGTTTCTCATGATAGTTTGACTATGTAGCTCTGTAAACTATAGACAAACTCTATTGGCCACAGTTTTCTTATCTGTAAATGAGAATGGGGGCTTGATGCCATCTAAGGACCAAATCATGAAGCTATGATTCAGGTGCTTTAAGTATCACTTGATCATCTTCATTTCATTAAAATGTCAGCCTTCATGCTAGGAGGTGCTTAACCTCTGTAAGCTGACACTTTAGCTGTATAAGACTTAACAGAGCTTTTGTTCAAATTATTTACAACATCCAATTGAGATAGTGAATGTTTTTTCCTGACATATACAAAAGCCAGATATAAGAAAAGACCCTGGAACTTGACGTGTACTCAATCCTGGGGAACTGTGGACCTTGGGCAGGTTAGCTGGTATGACTTGAAATATTGAGACTAGTACTTAGATCTTTAGGACATAATTTAGATGATTCTGATTCCATGTTTTATTTGCATAGGAGGAAACAGGCACAAGTATCTCTAGTACCCATTCAAGGTTATTTGCTTTTTGGTGATAGAGCTGTCCTGCCTAGAAAACAGGTTTTCTTATACTCTTTTGGTTATATAATAATGCTTTATTTCTGTTAACCATATGTATTTTTTTTTTTTTTTTTTTGAGACGGAGTTTTGCTCTTGTCACCCTGATTGGAGTGCAGTGGTGTGATCTTGGCTCACTGCAACCTCCACCTCCTAGGTTTAAGCAATTCTCCTGCCTCAGCCTCCCAAGTAGCTGGGATTACAAGCACCCACCACCACATCTGGCTAAGTTTTTGTATTTTTAGTAGAGACAGAGTTTCGTCATGTTGGCCAGGCTGGTCTGGAAATCCTGACCTCAGGTGATCCACCTGCCTCGGCCTCCCAATGTGCAGGGATTACAGGCGTGAGCCACCGCGCTTGGCCAAACACATGTATTCTTTTTTTGGGGTGAGGGGGTTGGGTGTTTTTCGAGATGGAGTCTCACTCTCTTGCCTAGCCTGGAATGTGGTGGTGCAATCTCAGCTCACTGCATCCTTCACCTCCAGGGTTCAAGCGTTTCTCCCGCCTCAGCCTCCTGAGTAGCTGAGACTACAGGGGCATGCCACCATACCCGGCATTTTTGTGTTTTTAGTAGAGATGGGGTTTCACCATGTTGGCCAGGCTGGTCTTGAGCTTATGACCTGAAGTAATCTGCCCACCTCAGCCTCCCAAAGTTCTGGGATTACAGGTATGAGCCACTGCACCCAGCTTGTATTCTTTTATTATTATTATTATTATTATTATTTTTTTAGACAGAGCCTCACTCTTTCAACCAGGCTTGAGTGCAATGGCACGATCCCAGCTCACTGCAACTTCTACCTCCCGTGTTCAAGCGATTCTCCTGCCTCAGTCTCCTGAGTGTTGAGATTACAGGCGTGTGCCACCACGCTCAGCTAATTTTTGTATTTTTAGTAGAGATGGGGTTTCACCATATTGGCCAGGCTGGTCTTGAACTCCTGACTTCGTGATTTGCCCACCTTGCCCTCCCAAAGTGCTGAGATTACAGGCGTGAGCCACCGGACCTAGCCCTGTATTCTTAATTTGGGGCCACATCTGCTATAAAATCTTTCATGCCTTCTTTTGCTGTTTGCTGAATTGGAGTGATACTTTATCATTTGCCAGTTGACGGTGGGAATCACTGAGTAAATCTGGGGTGAATTAGCTGTAGAACTAATTTTTGTATTTTTAAAATTAAAAAAAAAGTATTCTTTGTATAGATAGGGTCTCACTGCGTTTCTCAAACTGGTCTTGAAATCCTGAGCACAAGTCATCCTCCCATCTCAGCCTCCCAAATTTCTGGGATTATAGGCATGAGCTACCACTTTCAGCCTATATTAACTTTTTAATGGCTAATATAGGTATATGCCATAAAATTCAAAAATATAGAGTACAAGATAAATTTCCAAGTCAACCAGTTCTCTTTCTTAGAAACAGCTACCATTGCCAGCTTCTTAATTATCCTGCCAGAGTGTTCTATGCCCATGTAAGCATAGATCACTCTATTTTTAAAGCAAAGTTATTCATTCATTTATTTGAGACAGGGTCTCACTCTTTTGCCCAGGCTGGAGTGCAATGGCATGATCTCGGTTCACTGCAGCCTTTGCCTCCCAGGCTCAAGCAGTCCTCCCACCTCAGCCTCCCAAGTAGCTGGGACTACAGGCACAAGCCACCACAACTGACTTAAGTTTTGCACTTTTCCCCATGTTGCCCAGGTTGATCTTGAACTCCTGGACTTAAGTAATCTGCCCACCTTGGCCTTTCAAAGTGCTGGGATTACAGGTATGAGCCACCATGCCGGGCTGGCAAAGTAATATAAATTAAGTTCATAGAGTAGTTTGAGTGTTTAAGATGAAGTTACGCTAAAACGATTCTTTTCTTTTTTTTTCTTTTTTTAAAAATAAAATTGGCCAGTCGCTGTGGCTCATGACTGTAGTCCCAGTACTTTGGGAGGCCAAGGTGGGTGGATCACCTGAGGTCAGGAGTTCGAGACCAGCCTGGCTAACATGGTGAAACCCCATCTCTACTAAAAATACAAAAATTAGCTGGGCGTGGTGGCACATGCCTGTAATCCCAGCTACTCCAGAGGCTGAGAGAGGAGAATCACTTGAACCCGGGAGGCGGAGGTTGCAGTGAGCCGAGATCACGCCATTGCACTACAGACTGGGCAACAAGAGGGAAACTCCATCTCAAAAAACAAGAAAGGAAATGGATGGAGGGGGGAGAAAAGTGGGATGTAGAGAAATTCTAGGAGCACCACTCACTCCAGCCTGGGCGACAGAGTGAGACTCCATCTCAAAAATAAATAATAAAAAATAAAAATAAAATTAGCATGTGATTATTGAGAATATAGAAAATGCAAAATGGGGCTGGGCATGGTGTGACGCCTGTAATCCCAGCACTTTGGGAGGCCAAGTTGGGCAGATCACGAGGTCAAGAGATCAAGACCATCCTGGCCAACACGGTGAAACCCCATCTCTACTAAAAATGCAAAAATTAAATGGGCGTGGTGACATGTGCCTGTAGTCCCAGCTACTTGGGAGGCTGAGGCAGAGGAATCGCTTGAATCTGGGAGGCAGAGGTTGCTATGAGCTGAGATCATGCCATTGTACTCCACCCTGGCAACAGAATGAGATTCCGTCTCAAAAAAAAAAAAAAGAGAAAACTCAAAATGGTACAAAGAATAGTATAATATCAAATAATTTTGTAATATTACTATTTATATATAGTCAATATTAACCTTTTCTGGCTCTTTTTTTTTTTTTTTTGAGATGGAGTCTCCCTGTGTGATCCAGGTTGGAGTGCAGTGGCGCAATCTCAGCTGACTGCCACCTCTGCCTCCCAGGTTTAAGTAATTCTTGTGCCTCAGCCTCCCAAGTAGCTGGGATTACCGGCCACCACACACAGCTGATTTTTGTATTTTTAGTAGAGATGGGGTTTTACCATGTTGGTCACGCTGGTCTTGAACTCCTGACTTCAAGTAATCTGCCCACCTCAGCCTTCCAAAAGGTTGGGATTACAGGCGTAATCCCACTAGGCCCAGCCTGGATTTTCTTTTATTGTATTTGTATGTCTTTTTAGAAATACACATACACACACAATGTTTTTTAATTGGCCTTATCTGATACAGTTTTATATCTTGTTTTGCAGTTTTCACTTATACTATCATAGACATTTTCTTCTGTTATTAAATATTAAGTATTATTTAAATGTTATTAAATAATAAATACTCTTCAAAAATATCTTCACCACACGAGTAGTTTTTTGGCGTGTTTATGCCATCTGTTGAACAGATTTTTATTTTCTTTTGAGATGGAGATTTGCTCTGTCACCCAGGCTAGAGTACCGTGGCACAATCTCAGCTCACTGCAGCCTCCGCCTCGTGGATTCAAACAATTCACCCTGCCTCAACCTTCCGAGTAGCTGTGATTGCAGGTGCCTGCCACTACGCCTGGCTAATTTTTGTATTTTTCAGTAGAGATGGGGTTTCACCATGTTGGCCAGGTTGGTCTTGAACTCCTGACCTCAGATGATCTGCCGGCCTTGGCCTCCTAAAGTGCTGGGATTACAGGTGTGAGCCAACACACCCAGCCTGAACACACTTTTGCTGTTACTTAGAATGTACCTGTAATCACTGTTTGTTTTCAGGCCCCTTCTCCATGACCTATTTAGAACAGTAGAAACATGAGTATTTTCTTTTTTTTTTTTTTTTTTGAGACAGAGTCTCGCTCTGTCGCCCAGGCTGGAGTGCAGTGGCCGGATCTCGGCTCACTGCAAGCTCCGCCTCCCGGATTTACGCCATTCTCCTGCCTCCCTCCTGAGTAGCTGGGACTACAGGCGCCCGCCACCTCGCCCGGCTAGTTTTTTGTATTTTTTAGTAGAGACGGGGTTTCACTGTGTTAGCCAGGATGGTCTCGATCTCCTGACCTCGTGATCCACCTGTCTCGGCCTCCCAAAGTGCTGGGATTACAGGCTTGAGCCACCGCGCCTGGCCGAAACATGAGTATTTTCTGAGATCTAGGTCGGTGCTTGGTACATCCCAAGTAATAGTTAATCCTAAATCCCATACCTATCTTTTTTTTCTTTTCTTTTTTTTTTTCTAGAGACAGAGTCTCACTCTGTTGCCCAGGCTGGAGTGCAATGGCATGATCTTGGCTTGCTACAATCTCTGCCTTCCAGGTTCAAGAGATTCTCCTGCCTCAGCCTCCCAAATAGCTGGGATTACAGGCATGCACCACCGCGCCCGACTAATTGTTTTATTTTTAAGTAAAGATGGGGTTTCACCATATTGGCCAGACTGGTCTCAAACTCCTGACCTCAGGTGATCCACTTGCCTCTGCCTTCCAAAGTGCTGGGATTACAGGCATGAGCCACTGCGCCTGGCTGCATACACATCTTTTTCTTTTCTTTTCTTTTCTTTTTTTTTTTTTGAGATGGAGTCTCACTCTTTCGCCCAGGGGTGGAGTGCAGTGGTGTGATCTCTTGGCTCACTGCAACCTCCGCCTCCGGGGTTCAAGTGATTCTTCTGCTTCAGCCTCCAGAGTAGCTGGGATTACAGGCACGCACCACCACGCCCGGCTAATTTTTGTATTTTTAGTAGAGACGGGTTTTCACCGTGTTGGTCAGACTGGTCACGAACTCCTGACCTGGTGATCTGCCCGCCTCAGCCTCCCAAAGTGCTGGGATTACAGGCGTGAGCCACCACGCCAGGTCTGCATAGGCATCTTCTATGAAATAATTGATTACAATACTCTCTTTGAATGGGGTGGGGTCCTAATTTATGTACTTTTGTGACTAGGTATTAAGTAGTTGAGAGCTGTTGTGACCTGGGAATGGATGATTTCCTAACGGCATTGATTTTTAAATGTCCTTAAAATACTCTGCTAGCCAAACAAAACACAGCTGATCTTCAAACCCACCAGTTTTCCCACCCACATACTAGGAATAAAAGTGGACCTGTTTTCCAAATGTGAAGAGATATAATCAACACTTTTAAATTTTGTTTTAATTCAGAGAGAAACCTAGGTATCTAGGTAGTTGGCAAGGAGAAACCATTAGAGGCCAGGTGTGCCAACTCACACCTGTAATCCCAACTCTTTGGGAGGCATAGGCAGGAGTACTGCTTATGTCCAGAAGGACAGCTTGAGCCCAGGAGTTGAGCCAGCCTGAGTAACATAATAAGACCCTGTCTCTACAAAAAAAATTTTTTTTTAGTTGTGTATGGTAATGCATTCCTGTAGTCCCAGCTCCTAGGGAGGGTGAAATCTGAGGATCACTTGAGCACAAAAGATTGAGGTGGCAGAGCTGTGATCATGCCACTGCACTTCATCCTGGGTGACAGCGGATGACCCTTTCTGAAATCTAACAAACAAAAACAACCGTTAGAGAACCTACACAATGAAAATAAGTATAATCTACAATTTGAAACTCAAGCAATTAAAAGAAAGAAATGGGCCGGGCGCGGTGGCTCAAGCCTGTAATCCCAGCACTTTGGGAGGCTGAGACGGCGGATCACGAGGTCAGGAGATCGAGACCATCCTGGCTAACACGGTGAAACCCTGTCTCTACTAAAAAATACAAAAAAACTAGCAGGGCGAGGTGGCAGGTGCCTGTAGTCCCAGCTACTCGGGAGGCTGAGGCAGGAGAATGGCGTAAACCCGGGAGGCGGAGCTTGCAGTGAACTGCGATCTGGCCACTGCACTCCAGCCTGGGCGACAGAGCGAGACTCTGTCTCAAAAAAAAAAAAAGAAAGAAAGAAATGCCAGAAATAGGATCTCCAGAAAATGTAGCAACTTGGAACCAGTCATTATCAGAGAAAGGTGGCACCATAAATGCTGTTTATAAAAGTTGATAATGTAAATAGCTGGACACAGTGGCTCACACCTGTAATCCCAGCACTTTGGGAGGCCAACATGGGAGGATCAGTTGAGCCCAGGAATTCGAGAACAGCTTGGGCAACAAAGTGAGACCCTGTCTCTACAAAAATAAAAATTTAAAAATCGGCTAGGCATGATGGCACATGCTTGTAGTCCTGGCTACTTGGGAGGCTGAGGTGAGAGGATTACTTGAGCCCAGGAGTTTGATGCCTCGGTAAACTGTGATCATGCTACACTGGGCAATAAATAACCTGGGCAGCAGAGCAAGACTCTGTCTCTAAAAAAATAAAAATACAGGCTGGGCGCAGTGGCTCACGCCTATAATCCCAGCACTTTGGGAGGCTGAGGTGGGCAGATCACCTGAGGCCAGGAGTTTGAGACCAGCCTGACCAACATGGTGAAACCCCGTCTCTACTAAAAATACAAAAATTAGCTGGGCATGGTGGCACGTGCCTGTTATGCCAGCTACTCAGGAGACTGAGGCAGGAGATTCGCTTGAACTCCGGAGGCGGAGGTTGCCATGAGCTGAGATTGCGCCACTGCACTCCAGCCTGGGCGAGAGAGCGAGACTCTGTCTCAAAAAATAAATAAATAAAATTTAAAAAATGAATTTAAAAAGAAAGGCTTACTTGGTGTTTGTCCGCTAGTAGTTCCCTAGAACTTGTCTTCTCTTCATTGCATGCAATATAATTTTACATCTTTGAACTTAACATACTTTTTATAATTAGATTTATAGATTTTAATGGATAGTTGTTGCATGGAAGAAACATATTAAACATTTAAGCAAAAAAGAGAAAAGCAGATGAGGTAAATGTGTTGGAGTCAGTATGAAGTTGAAGATATTAATGAAGTTTTATTAGTTTCTTTATAGTTGTAGTCTAAGAAAATAATTGGCTGGGTGTGGTGGCTCAGGCCTATAATGCCAGCACTTTGGGAGGCCAAGGCAGGAGGACTATTTGAAACCAGGAGTTTGAGACCAGGCTGGGCAACAAAGTGAGACCATGTTGCTGTTTAAAAAAAAAAAAAATTGGCTGGGCACAGTGGCGTGCATCTGTAATCCTAGCTACTTGGGAGGCTGAGATGGGAGCATCACTTGAGCCCAGGAATTGGAGGCTGCAGGGAGCTATGATCACGTCACTGTGCTCCAGTTTGGGCAACAGAGTGAGACCCTGTCTTAAATAAATAAATGTACTTAGAAATCACATTAATGTATCTATTTTGTTTTATAAACAACTTAGTTCTTTTAGTGTGTTGTGTTACCATTGTCTTGAATTTTAAAAGTCTGAATGAATTAATCCCAAAATTTGCTTCTCTTTATTTTCTTTTTGTAGCTTGAGTTTGTCATTTGTGTATGAAAGATTTTTAACTAATATTTTGTTTTTTCTCAACTCTTTAAAAAAATTCAAAACAGCCCAGCGGTCTGCTCAAGAACTTCCTCATATTGAGAAGTACAGTATCAACAGTTGTTCTGTAAATGGAGGTCATGAAATGATTGTGACTGGATCTAATTTTCTTCCAGAATCCAAAATCATTTTTCTTGAAAAAGGACAAGGTAAGTAATATATGAGTTGATTGACTTCAAACTAAGGGGCAAAGGGTAAAATAAATTATTTAGATGTTTCAGTAACAAAAATTACAAAGTAGTTTTCATAAAGCTATGGGTGTCATTTTGCACTAGAGTCTATTTTAAACCAAATATTTATTAAATTTTCATATAAATGTTAAATTATCTTTAAGGAGCTGGGCATAGTGGCACATGCCTATAGTTCCAGCTACTCAGGCTGAGGCAGGAGGATCACTTGAGCCCAGAAGTTCTAGGTTACAGTGAGCTCTGATTGTGCCACTTCACTCCTCAGCCTGGGCAACAAAGTGAAACCTTGTTTCTAAATAATAATATAATAATAGTAATTTAAGATGTCTGAAAAGTAGAATTCCCCCAGCAACTCTACTCCTAGGTATATACTTGAAAGGGTTAGAAATACATGTCCATACATGAACTTGCAGACAAGTATTTATAGCAACTTTATTTATAATTGCCAAAAAAAATGTAAACAACCTAAATGCTCACCAACTGATAAATGGGTAAACAAAATGTGACATATCCACACAGTGGAATATTATTTAGTCATAAAAATTAATGAAGTACTCATACATGCTACAGCATGGATAAACCCTGAAAATAGGCTCAGAGAAGGAAGCTAGCACAAAAGGACACATAGTATATGACCCCATTTATATCAAATGTCCAGTATAGGCAATCCAGAAACCAAAAGTAGATTACTGGTTACCAGTGGTTGGAGGAAGTTGTTAGTGGTGAGTGACTGCTGATGGGAACTGGGTTTCCTTTTGGAGTGATGGAAATGTTCTGGAATTAGTGGTGATGATTGTACTGCTCTGTGAATATCCCCCAACCCTCTGAGTTGTATACTTTAAAAGGATAGATTTTGTAGTGTTTGAATTATACCTCAATTATTTTTAAAGTAGAAGAATTCAATATTTATCAGGGTGTTTGATTTTTTCTTTTTTTTTTGGAGAGGGAGTCTTGCTCTGTTTCCCAGGCTTGCAGTGCAGTGGCACGATCTCGGCTCACCGCAAGCTCCGCCTCCTGGGTTCACGCCATTCTCCTGCTTCAGCCTCCCAAGTAGCTGGGACTACAGGTGCCCACCACTACGCCCGGCCAATTTTTTGTATTTTTAGTAGAGACGGGGTTTCACCGTGTTAGCCAGGCTGGTCTCAATGTCCTGACCTCGTGATCCGCCCATCTTGGCCTCCCAAAGTGCTGGGATTACAGGCGTGAGCCACCGTGCCCGGCCTTGATTTTATTCTTTCTTGTGCATATTTAAAACACTTTTACGTCAGTTATTTCCTCTCAGTTTTAAAACATTTAGAGCTTATGAAAGACTTTTTTTTTTTTGAGACAGTGACTTGTTCTGTCACCTAGGCTGGAATGCAATGGCACAATCTTGGCTGACTGCAACCTCCGCCTCCTAGGTTAAAGCGATTCTCCTGCCTCAGCCTCCCGAGTAGCTGGGATTACAGGCATGTGCCACCACACCTGGCTAATTTTTGTATTTTTGGTAGACATGGGGTTTTGCCATGTTGACCAGCCTGGTTCTTGAACTCTTGACCTCGAGTGATCTGCCCACACCCTCCCAAAGTGCTAAGATCTACGTGCCAGTCATGAAACACTATTTTTATAAGAGTAATATATAACAAATACTTAAACCTACTGCCAAGTTTAAGAAATACATTTACCTTTGAAGGCTTCTGGGTCCCCCTTCTCAAATGGAACCGCCACCCGAATCGACCCTTGCTTTTCTTTTTTTTGAAATGGAGCCTCACTCTGTCACCCAGGCTGGAGTGCAGTGGGACTTTCTCAGCTCACTGCAGCCTCCATCTCCCACGTTCAAGCGATTCTCCTGCCTCAGCCTCCCGAGTAGCTGGGATTACAGGTGCCCAAAAAGTGGAAACAACATAAATGCTCACATCTTTTTTTTTTTCCCCTGTTTTTGGGCTTTGTACAATATTGCCTGTATTCTTGAAAAATTGTATTTTCAGAGGTCTTAATGTTTTAAGACTGATCCATGTAACTGAAGACCTTTCACTACTATAAAGTTTTTCATTGTATGAATGTACCACAGTTTATTATCGTTTCTCTTACTGGATATTTGGATATTGTCCAGTTTTTGACACTGCTGTACCTGGTAAACATAGGCAAGAATATTAAAATTCTTAAATTTTGTTAATCCAGTAGGGGTGAAATGGTATCTTGAAGTTTGGGTTTGAATTTCCCTGATAGCTATTGAGGTTGTTATGGACCATTCATATTCATTTGCTGTGCAATAACTGTGTCCTTGGCTATTTTCTCCATTGGATCATTTTTCATTTTCTTAGTGACTTAAGGAATTCTTTATATATTCTGAATAGCAGAATGAATTGGGGGAAGTGCCTCATCTTTTCCCATTCCTTAACAGCATTTGTGTTGGGTACTCTCATATTCCCTTGCACATGTGACAGAGCTCACCTCCAAAACCTTCTGGACAGGGAACTGTCTTTGTGGGGAGCCATTAACTTGTGATATATTTCTATTCGTGGTTGCAGGACTAGTCAGATTTGTTTCTTCCTGAGTTTGTTCTGGTCGTGTATATCTTTCTTTCTTTTCTTTCTTAATTTTGATACAGAGTTTCACTCATGTTTCCCAGGCTGCAGTGCCGTGGTGCAGTCTTGGCTCACTGCAACCTCTGCCTCCCAGGTTCAAGTGATTCTCCTGCCTCTGTCTGCCAAGTAGCTGGGATTACAGGTGCCCGCTACCATGCCCATCTAACTTTTGTATTTTTTTAGTAGAGATGGGGTTTCACCATGTTGGCCAGGTTGGTCTCGAACTCCTGATCTCAGGTGATGCGCCCATCTTGGCCTCCCAAAGTGCTCAGATTACAGGTGTGAGCCTTTGTGCCCGCCTGGTCATATATATTTTTCTAGGACTTTATTCCTTTCCCCTACGTTTTCAAATCTGTTGACATTAATTAGCTCACAGTATTCTCTTTTTGCATCTGGAGTTATATCCCCCATTCTTTTATTCCTGCTATTTATTTATGCCATTTCTGGATTTTCAACCAGTCTTTCCATAGTTCTTGGCTTTATCAAACCTTTCAGTGTGCCTTTCTGTTTCACTGATTTCTGTATTTAACTTCTTTTCACTTTTTTTTTGTTTATTATGTTTCTTCTTAATTAAAATTTTATTATCAGTTTTCATTCTTTTATCTTTTTAAAACTTAAGTATTAAAGGCTATACTGTGCCCCCATCACCTCTCTTTTATAATTTCTCTATCTTTTTTTACTGGATCGTTCTTTTTGGAGTTTAATTATGTTTCTGTCTTCTCATCCTAAACATTCCCTTTCTCTTAAATCTGTCATCCTCTTAAGCTTTTGTTTCATTTCTCTATCGCTTAGCATCCACCCTCTCAAAAAAGTAGTGTCATTTGCTTTCATTTCCTTACCTGCTACTCTTTAATCTTTTGTCTTTCACTTCATTGAAATCATAATCACCTAAAAATTTGACAGCCAGCTACTTCCTCTCCTTCTTAACACTTTTCCCCCTTGACTTTATTGTTATCTGGTTCTCACACATCTTTATTCTTGTTCGTCTTTTTATGTGAATTTTTCTGGCTCTTAAATATAGATATTTTCTAAGGTTTTATATTCATTTTTCTTCTCATTATCTTTCTTCTTTTTGATAAATTTTATTAGCTCCCAAATCTCTCTCTGTAGCAACATGTTTCTCTTAAATTTTAACCTGAAATTTAAAGTACCCACTAGATATTGCTTTTAAATGTCTCACTGAGACTTAAAATATGAAAACATACCTGACTTCACAAACTAGTTTATCTCTCTGGGTTTCTTAACTTGATTAATAATAGCATCTTCTCTTTGAGCTGGAAAGTATGTGGCTGTCTTCTTCTCCTTTAAAATTCACTTCCCTTCAACCCTGACCCATACCCTGCCTGTCTTCAAAAAACATCAGTTCTGTTTCATCATTTATTAATTCATCAATTATTTGTGAAGCATTGCTATGTGATATAGACACTAGTCTAGGCATTGGGGATATAATGTTGAATACAACCTTCAGGTTGCGTGCTCTGATAGAGCTTACATTCTAGTGGGGAAGCACTTATAAACAAATAAATGAACAAGATTATTCCAGGTAAAACTGTATGAAGTAAGAGGGTAGAGTGATAGAGACTGAATTGTGAACTGTTTATATCAAGTCATCAAGGAGTGTCTTTCTGTAGGTGTCACGTTTTACGTGAATAAGGAGCATGAGAAAGAGATGGTGTCTCAGAGCCATCCCTTCCTTTCCACTCTAAAAATTCATCTGTGCCTGAATACAATTAATAGGTATTATTGAATTCATTTATTTGACCCAGAGCTTCACATTTAAGAACTTTTGATTGAAGTTGAATCATGTTAAATGGTGACAGTTACTGGCTTTAGAGGAGATTGCAGTTGTAAACATGTAACTCCCATTTTAAAAGCACCTTCAGCAATCCCCTTCATTTTCTAGGCTCCTTATTATGGCATTCAGGCCGTAATCTGCTGCCAGTCTTTCCAACCCTCTTTCTTACTGCTCCTTGCCTCATACTTTATACAACATCACAGCTACTTGTAAGTCTCTGTATCTTAGGAGTTCTTGTCATCTTGTCTTTGCTCATGCTGTCTCTTCTGTCTATAATTTACCCTTTCCTCATATGAGTTCTGTCTCATGTTAAGTCTCAGTTCAAGAGCTCTTCCAGGAAGCCTTCCTTGTCTCACTACCCCTCCCCAAGATTAGGTTAAAGACCCTGATCCCTGTGTTCTTGGTTTATCCAGAGTGTACCTTTATTAATTATTGTACCCAACACATTTTATTATAATGAACTGTTTGCATTTGCCTTTCATCCACAGGCTGAAGGCAGAGCATCCTGTCTCAGTTATGTCAGTAACACAAAGTGGCACATAAGGATCCAGCAAATGATTGCTGAACTGAGCTATAATTCTAAGTAGGTGTAGCACTTGCCTGTAGTATCTCTTGTGCAGCAGAAGTAGCCATTTTCTAATTACTGGACTGGAAAGTGATGGTTACAACCTGGAAAGCATTTGATGAAATCTCTCACGATAACTTCGCAGACCAGATGAAGAAGTGCTGCAAGCTGTGTGTGGCTTAGTCACTGAGTGAATGCCCATGACACACACACAAAAAAATGCTTTGGAATAATTGTACATCAGTTGGAGAGCTTTAATAGCAGATAAGGCTGTCTCCAAATGAGTAGTTCACTTGGGATGAAGAGACAGAAAATGTGTTGGCCAAATCTTCAGGTGACAGAAATCTGGAAAGCCTAGGAAACATTTTTTAGGACCATCAGTATCTAAAAAATATTTTGGCAAGTCAAGGGATCCAACAAAATGAAGTCTCCCTGCTGGGAGTAAGTAATGTTACAAAGTGTTGGGAGAAAAAAAACAACTCAGCTGCATAAGTGCACAGTGTGGGAACATGGCAGTAGGAAATGTATAGACACTTGGTCATATACTTAGTGTGAGAGTCAGCATATGGTGCTCCCGAGAAAACTTCCCCCCTGCACCTCAAGAAAGCTTTCATTAACAAAGACACAGCATTTCCATGTACAGTGGTTAGAGCCTCAGTCATTCTGTACCACACTTGGTTATTTCTCACGTAGGCTATTCAGTCCTGGGCCTTGTGAATTTGGAGGAGCATATTTAACCAGAGACCATGAAGTCTAAAATATTATGTAAGGAATAGGCACAGAACTGGGGATGCTAGCCAGTAGGAGAGGAGACACAAGCAGATATAACAGCTTTTCAACATCTGAAATATAATCTCACAGAGAAGCAATCAAGATTTTATTTTGTGACAGCAAGGAATAATATTTAGACTAGTTGTTGGATACCATAAAGAGACATTTCATTTATCATGAGGAACTTTCTAGCAGCAATTATTATCCAAGATGGAAAGAGTTACCTGGTGAGGAAGTGAGTTTCCTATCATTTTAGTTACACAAGCAAAAGTTGGCCACCACTTGATGGGGGTGTTCTCAGAGGGCTTTTAAACATCACTTGGGTAGATGGTTAGAATGAACTCTGTGGGATCTGCTAACCTGGGCAGCCCATGATCTTTCTCCTTATTTTTTCCCCATTTGTATGCATTTACATTTTATTTTCATAATGGAAGTCTGGAAAAAAGATCCCCTTTGCTAATAAATTTGTGATACTACATGCATTAGATTTTGTCTGTATGCTTTCTGATATGAATTTCTTTTAACTATAAACTCTTTCTTTCAATAGATGGACGACCTCATTGGGAGGTAGAAGGGAAGATAATCAGGGAAAAATGTCAAGGGGTAAGAAATTCACCTTAATTCTTTTTTTTTTTTGAGACGAAGTGTCACTTTATCGCCCAGGCTGGAGTGCAATGGCGCGATCTCAGCTCACTGCGAGCTCCGCCTCCCGGGTTCACGCCATTCTCCTGCCTCAGCCTACCGAGTAGCTGGGACTACAGGCGCCTGCCACCTCGCCCTGCTAGTTTTTTTGTATTTTTTAGTAGAGACGGGGTTTCACCGTGTTAGTCAGGATGGTCTCGATCTCCTGACCTCGTGATCCGCCCATCTCAGCCTCCCAAAGTGCTGGGATTACAAGCTTGAGCCACCGCGCCCGGCCCACCTTAATTCTTAAGAAATATTTAAGACACTGAATAGAAAATTGAATAATGCTGCTTTATGGTATGGATGACTCTTTTGTATATTGATTAATAAAAAAGTAAAATTAGGCCGGGCATGAGGCTCATGCCTATAATCCCAGCACTTCGGGAGGCTGAGGCAGGAGGATTATTTGAGCCCAGGAGTTCAAGACAAGCCTGAGCAACCCTGTGTCTACAAAAAATAAGCCATGTGTGGTGACATGCACCTGTAGTCCCGGCCACTTGGGAGGCTGACGTGGGAGGATCACCTGAGCCTGGGAGGTCGAGGCTGCAGTAAGCCATGATCATGCCACTGCACTCCAGCCTGGGTGACAGAGTGAGACCCTGTCTAAAAAAGTAAAATTTCTAGAGGTGATGTTCCCCTTCCCGAGTCCAAGTGATCTCATTGTTCAGTTCCCACCTATGAGTGAGAACATGCGGTGTTTGGTTTTCTGTTCTTGTGATAGTTTGCTAAGAATGATGGTTTCCAGCTGCAAAAACAATTTCTAGAGGTTTGGAAGTAAAATACTTACCTAGTATTAAAGCAAATTAAATTAAAGTTTAGAAAAGATAGCCAGTTAGTGTCTTGTTTTTTCCCTATTGCATACAGGGGAGAGAAACTAGAAATGAAAGACCATCAGAAGGTTCTTATTGAAATTATCATTAATTTCTCTGAGCTCATTTAGGAATAAAAACAAATTCAATAAAGAACATATGTATAGGCCTTCATGGAGAAGTAAAAAAGAGAAAGAACATATGTAGTAGGTAAAAGGAGCAAGACAAGTCCTTAGGGAATTGTGTACTTAACACACTATTTCTAACCCTTCAGCTATTTAGTTAAGCCTTCTAGGATTCTACATTGAAAGTTTTGGTCTTGTTATTGTGGTTGGAATGGAGACAGAGTATTTTCTGGGCTAGGGAATACCACTTCCTACAGTGCTTTCCAAACATCTGGAGCAATTTAGGTTGAGGATTGCATTTGGTTTGGGGCTAAAGATTTTCACCTTGGGTTTTGTAAAATTATTTTTGATGTAGATACACGTTTTGTTTAATCCTAGTTTGTTTAATCTGTCATGCAGGCTGGAGTGCAGTGGCGCAGTCTCGGCTCACTGCAACCTCTGCCTCCCAAGTTCAAGCGATTCTGCTGCCTCAGACTCCTGAGTAGCTGGGACTACAGGCATGCAACATCATGCCCAGCTAATTTTTGTATTTTTAGTAGAGATGGGGTTTCAACATGTTGGCTAGGCTGGTCTCAGACTACTGACCTCAACTGATCTGCCCGCCTTAGCCTCCCAAAGTGCTGGGATTACAGGTGTGAGCTATTGTACCTGGCTCCAGTTTAGAACATTTTGAATGTAAAATTTAAGAAAAGAAATCTAAACTCAGGCCGGGTGCTGTGGCTCACGCCTGTAATCCCAGCACTTTGGGAGGCTGAGGCGGGCTGATCATGAGGTCAGCAGATGGAGACCATCCTGGCTAACATGGTGAAAACCTGTCTCTACTGAAAATACAAAAAATTAGTCGGGCAAGGTAGCGGGCGCCTGTAGTCCCAGCTGCTCGGGAGACTGAGGCAGGAGAATGGCATGAACCCGGGAGGCAGAGCTTGCAGTGAGCCGAGATCATGCCACCGCACTCCAGCCTGGGCAACAGAGCGAGACTCCATCTCAAAAAAAAAAAAAAAAAAAAAAACATAGTAACATGTAATATTCAGTAGAGCAAAACATCTTACTACGTAGTATGTAAGACTTTTTACTTCTGCTACAACCAGAAACCCAATTGGCTGAGTAAAAAGCAGTTTCTCTTTTATTGATTAAAGGTCTTAATCTCTTTCAAGACTGAAGTATCCCTATAGTAAATTTCCAGATGATGTATATGACTAGCTGATGTGCAGAATTATCTATGCTGGAGCCTTGTAGTTAAGACTCATGAGTTGTGATGTGTTTAACAGGTGCATTTCATTTTTAGTTCTGAGTGTAACACAATCTTGCTTTCCATCCTTAGGCTCACATTGTCCTTGAAGTTCCTCCATATCATAACCCAGCAGTTACAGCTGCAGTGCAGGTGCACTTTTATCTTTGCAATGGCAAGAGGAAAAAAAGCCAGTCTCAACGTTTTACTTACACACCAGGTACGAGGAGGAGTCATGATGGTTTACTATAGAGCTTTCTTTCCTAATGAATAAAAAGTTATTTAATGAATCCTATATTAGAATGTTTAAGGTAGAGTGCTTATAAACAATGAAAACACCAACAGATGCTCATTCTAAAGTTTTGTTGACTTTAAATATTATATGTGGTCTCAGTTGGTATTTTGTAATAATATAAGGAAATTAGAAGATGAATGATAGTTTTAAGGTCTTTTTTTCAGAATTTTTATCAAAAATTCCCAGCATTACAGAGGGGCAGGTGTTTGTGAGTATGTGTGTGTTCCTGGGTCATGAACTCCCCTTGTACCCTTAGCACCATAAAAAGGCAGTGTGGCCAGACACAGTGGCTCATGCCTGTAATCCCAGCACTTTGGGAGGCCGAGGCGGGAGGATCACCTGAGGTCGGGAGTTCAAGACCAGCCTGACCAATATGGAGAAACTGCCCCTTTACTAAAAATACAAAATTAGCCAGGCGTGGTGGTGCAAGCCTGTAATCCCAGCTACTCGGGAGACTGAGGCAGGAGAATTGCTTGAACCCGGGAGTGGAGGTTGCAGAGAGCCGAGACTGCATCATTGCACTCCAGCCTGGGAAACAAGAGCGAAACTCTGTCACACACACACACACACACACACACACACAAAATGAGCTTTAACAGAAAGGTAACATGATCAGACTTGTGTTTCAAAAACCATTTTCCCCATATTTCTTTTCTTTATAAAGTGTCAAGAACCAGTTTAATCTTTTCTGAAATTAGTGACTGAGGAGTGAGATTTACATGAGGTAAGTCGAAGAAGGTGATTCAAACACCAAGAGTGTTTTGAATATACAGACAGAACATCAGTGACGATAAAGAATGTCAGGTTTTGGGGAAAGATGAGAGGGGATAGGATTTAAAATGGGCCTTAGAGGGGAGAAGGAACAGAAGGGAAAATAAAAAAGATGGATTGAGATGGATGTAGATGAAGAAAGTTTGTAGATTTAGTAATGGAGAGTTTAAGGAGCTTCCATATGATAGCTTTAGGTTTTTTCCCACAAAAAATGACAGGAAGTATCCTATTGTGAGCAGAGGGAAGTTTGGGTGATTTCACAGGTGGACAATCATGGAGAATGTTTGAAATTGTTTTTGTAAAGAGAGAGAAAGTTCTCTACAGAAACCTGGTAGCATTCTAGACTTGATTGAAGGTTGATGTTGATCATCAATTTACAGATACTATTGTAATTAATCCTATAATTAGGGGTTTAGGTTTTTTTTTTTTTTTTTTTGAGACGGAGTCTTACCCCTGTTGCTTTGGCTTGAGTGCAGTGGTGCAATCTTGGCTCACTGCAACCTCTGCCTCCCAGGTTCAAGTTCAAATGATTTTCCTGCCTCAGCCTCCCAAGTAGCTGGGATTACAGGCACCCTGGCTGATTTTTGTATTTTTAGTAGAGACGGGGTTTCACCATGTTGGCCAGGCTGGTCTTGAACTCCTGACCTCAGGCAATCTGCTTGCCTTGGCCTTCCAAAGTGCTGGGATTACAGGTGTGAGCCTCCGTGCCTGGCCCAGGGGTTTAATTTTCTTTTTCCTCCCTTTTTGTTTTTCATACCAGTTGGTAACAAGTTGACCTGCCATTTAACTTTCTTAAGTAGCACTCAAATTCTTCAGGGCAGGTGGCAAGGTATGCATCTCCTCCAGAATGGGGTATAGCAAACGTCCTGTCCAAAGAGGTTATTAAATACTGTTGAGATGAGGGATTGTAGACTCTAACCTGAATGAGAAGGAAGAGGGCTTTCCAGATTGCAATAAGAAAAGCAAAATCAGTCAAGCAGATTAGGGGGTTTGATTACTACCTCATAATGGTAGTAATTGAAAGGCAAACCAGGAGAGTTTGCTGCCTTTCAGCCCATGAATTGGGAGGACAATAAAAAGGCAGAATCCTAGAGGATATTAATTTGGGAATGGAAATCAGTAGAGCTCTGGAATGGAAAGAAAACATTCGATTGCACTATAACTCATCACTGCCCTTATGGTTGATAGATGACAAATCAGGTGGCATAAACTAACAGAAGAATAGGCACACAGGAATGTTTGTATAGTACTCATTCTGGTTGGTTACTGTCTTTCTCTGTAGCATTTAACTTTTTTCATTTTTTTCTAAAATGAAATTTTGAATAAAATTTTTCTAAAATGAAATTTTTAATGAAATTTTTACAAAAGCCAGTACATTACTGTAATTTTTTTTTTTAAAGATAGGTTTTTTTTAAAAACATTCAAATTCTCGGCTGGGCGCAGTGGCTCACGCCTGTAATCCCAACACTTTGGGAGGCCAAGTTGGGCGGATCATGAAGTCAGGAGATGGAGACCATCCTGGCTAACACAGTGAAACCCCGTCTCTACTAAAAATACAAAAAAATTAGCCAGGAATGGCGTCGTGCGCCTATAGTCCCAGCTGCTGGGGAGGCTGAGGCAGGAGAATGGTGTGAACCTGGTAGGCGGAGCTTGTAGTGAGCTGAGATCATGCCACTGCACTCCAGCCTGGGTAACAGGGCAAGACTGTCTCAAAAAAAAAAAAAAAAAAAAATTCAAATTCTCTTCTCTTCTGAGACTATCATTCTGTCCTTCCAGATTCCTTTGATCCACATATAAACAAAATTTTTTAAAAATGGAAATGGGACCAGCCTGTATATGGTTTTGTAACTGAACATTTTAATTTTTCTTCATCGACAGAGTTTTACAGAATTGTAATAACTTCTTAGTATTCTGTTGTATGACCTGATCTCTGTTATGTTAGTGTTATTTTGTTTATCTCATTAATTTGTATGAATTCTTTATTTAGAGATTCTAACCTTTTGTTTGTTTATGGCAAATAATTCCTTTTAAAATTTTACTTATACAATTTTTAGATAGTCATATTGTTACGGGACCCTTGAGGTGTCACTTTGCCAGCCGGAAACCCCTGTGGCTAGTGGCACCTTTGCCCATGGCCCCTCTGGGCCCACTCGGCCTGGCAAGCTACATGTGGCTCGCGCTACCGGCCTGGATCCCATGCCTGCCAAGGGTGAGCAGAGTGGGAAGGGGTGTGTGAGTAAGCGAGCGTGGAGTCGGCACGCTGGCTATGGAGGGGCTGGCAGCTCTAGGCACCAGCATGGGTGGTGGCTCCCTGTGAGGCTGCAGCTAGACCAGGGATACCACAGGCAGCTTCCATGGCTGGCACTGGGGAACATGGTGGCCCCCAGAAACTTGGAGATGCCAGGAACCTCAGAGCCCCAAAGAGAGTGTCACAGCCCTGGCTCAGGGAGCTTCTAGGTCTGGGCTCCCTAAAGACCGCAGCTCTTCTCTCCTTCTTGGTGCTGCCAACATGGCGAGCAAGGGGCCTCTTTCAACCCTGTTTGTGTTACAACTCTTTCAGCCCCACTGAGTTCTTGTCCTATGCCCAGGAAGACTGAGGTACGCGGACAAATGGAGGGTGAGTGGGACGAAGAGGAGCTTTTTTTGAGCAATAGAACAGCTCAGAGAAGACCCACAGAGGGTAGCTCCTCTCTGCAGCCAGGGTGTCCCAAGTGTTCAGCCCTCAGCAGAGAGGAAACTCTAGAATGGGTAGCTCCTCTCCACAGGCAGGTTGTCCTGTTGTCTTCTCAGCTCTCAGCAGCTCTCAGCAGAGAGGAGACCCTGAGGTGGGTAGCTCCTTTCCACAGCTGGTCGTCCTGTTTTCTCTTTTTGAGTATGGCTGAGTCCAGGTTTTATATGGGCTTCAGAGGAGAGAAAGTGCATGCTAACTGTTCCATGGGGTGGCCGTGGGTGGGCCCGGAAAAAGCACCGTAAGTTTGCATTCTGGTCCGCAGGACTGGCAGCCCAGTCCCCAGGCTTCAGGCCTTCTCCAGCTTGAAGGTGGGGCTTCACTGGTGACCCACCCCTTTCCGCCCAGGAACCTGTCTGCCTCCTGTTGCTTTTCATGGTGCCCAGGTTGTTTGTGTCAAGGGGTGCCTGCAAACCAGGGTTGAGCTGCCCTCACCCCTACCTCGACATCCCTCCTGTGCTCGTCAGTGCCCGAAGACTGAAGGGGGCTGAGGCAGCAGGGGGCTGGCGTGTCAGCACTGCCCCAAGCATACACACACCCTGCTGAGTTGCAACATCGCCTGGGCTCGGCCTCAACTTCCCTCCAAGATTGAAATGGGCACCAGGAGCAGGGAGAGGCCAGGTACCAGGAGCAGGCACCTCTGAGTCTGTTGGGGGAGGTGGACTTTCTGGGTCCCTGAGAGTGCAGAGATGCCTAGGTCAGCAGCCATGGTTTGAATGGCTGTAGCTGTACCCAGGATGGTGGGGCTTCTGCCTGCTACCACCCCCCTCCCCCCGCCAAGAGCACAGGGATGCCCAGGTCAGCAGCTGCAGCTGGGTGGCCACAACTGCACCCAGGAAGTACAAGGCTCCCGCCCTGCCAACTCAGAAGATGGCGGGGCTTCCACCTGTTCCCAGCTCTCACCAGCTCTGTGGAGCATGCAGTGCTGGCCGCACCTCGCCCACTGCAGCCAGTGTCATGGCAGTGGCCACTCCAGATGGGCAACCACTGCCATCAATAGTTGCTTTTTTTTTTTATTAAAGTATTTCTGAATTTATTACCTTTTTGGCAATCCCTTTGCAATAGGGATCCAACCAATATCAATATCCAGTGGAGGGATGATCATTAATTGCAAATGGCTGATTCTTTTAGGGTTTTTAAGTTTTATTTTTTATTTTTATTTTTGTTTGAGACAGAATTTCACTCTTGTTGGCCCAGGCTAGAGTGCAGTGGCGTTGTCTCATTTCACTGCAACCTCTGCCTCCCGGGTTCAAGTGATTCTCCTGCCTCAGCCTCCTGAGTAGCTGGGATTACACGGGTGCATCACCACGCCTGGCTAATTTTGTGTTTTTAGTAGAGACAGAGTTTCATCATGTTGGCCAGGCTGGTCTCGAATTCCTTACCTCAAGTGATCCTCCCACCTTGGGCTCTCAAAGTGCTGAGATTACAGGTGTGAGGCACCGCACCCAGCCCGACCTTCATTATTTTACATGTCGATGTCTAGTTTTCTTCGCGCCATTGTTGAAAACCATCGAATGGTTTTGGCACCCTTGTTTTTGAAGATTAGTTGACCAAATATGTGAGGATTTATTTCTGGACTCTATTCCATTACATTGATTATGTCTATCCTTATGTTAATATTACACTGTTTTAATTATTGTAGCTTTGTGTAGTAAGTTTTTAAATCAGGAAGTCCTGATTTCCTCCAACTCTGTTCTTTTTCAAGATGATGTTGGTTGTCCTTGACTTGGGTAGAGTGATGTCTGGTTGGTGCTGCCTATCTCATATAAGCCAGGGATGAATCAATGCCTTATTTATCCCAGCTTGGCTTTTGGTCTGTGCCCATACCTGGTTTATGCCTTGGACACATGGGAAAAAAGATCATGTTGGCTATTTGGAATCTCTTGAGATTCCATGTGTATTTTAGAGTGAGTTTTTCTATTTCTGCAAAAACTGTCACTGAGACTTTGATAGGGATTACATTGAATCTGAAGATCACTTTATATGACTCAAGGACATCAATTTTTTTGACAAAAGATCACTTTGGAGAGTGTTGTCATCTTAGCAATATTAAGTCTTCAATCCATGAACCTGGAATGTCTTTCCATTTATTTAGGGCTTCTTTAATTTCTTTCAGCAGTGTTTTATAGATTTCAGTTATGAGTCCTGCCTTCCATGGTTAAATCATTTCTGAGTATTTTATTGTGTTTTGATGTTATTATAAGTGGAATTGTTGGCTATGCACAGTGGCTTATGTCTATAGTCCCAGCACTTTGGGAGGTTGAGGTGGGAAGATTGCTTGAGTATGGGAGTCCGACACCAGCCTGGGCAACACAGTAAGACTTCGTCTCTACAAAAAATAAGCATGAGCATGGTGGCGCATGCCTGTATTCCAGCTACTCAGGAGGCGGAGGTGGGAGGATCACTTGCCGCAGTAACCCAAGATTGCACCACGGCACTCCAGCCTGGCCGACAAGAAATTGTTTTCTGAATTTTTATTCAGATGTTTATTGCTAGTTTATAGAAATATAACACTATTTTTGTATGTTGATTTTGTATCCTGCAACTTTGCAGAATGTATTTGTTAGTTTTTTTGTGGATTTTAGTACTTTTTTTGATCCCCACATGATGGCAGAGGATCAAGTGAGATGTGTGTGAGAACCATTGTAAAGCAGAAGTTCTATGAATGTCAGAGTCATGGTTTCTAGTGTATGATGCAACATGTAAAACCAGATGATTGGTAGGCTTCCGATCAGGGATCCCAAATTCAATACTTTATTAGGCCCTAGGGCTTTGTTTTTTGTTTTAGTTACTTAATTTTGAATAGGTAATAAATACACAGTGAAAAACATTCAAAAGACTAAAATAGTATGTAGTAAAAGGTAAACCTCTGAATTCTGTCCTTTAGTCACCTAGTTTTCCTTCCTAGCAGTGACTCTAGCATAGTTTCTTGTGCCTCTTCCCAAAGATATTCATATTATACACAAGCAAAACGTGTATGTGTATACATATGTATGTACGTCTACACATACACAGAGAAATACCCGATATTTTACATGAAGTTCCTTAAAGGCATTTGAGTTTGCCCCTCAGCTTATGCTGTAGTTGTGTAACCTAGCATGAAGGCCTGTCAGAATTATTTTATGTATTATATAATAATATTTGCTTTAATCATTTTATTTTCAGTTTTGATGAAGCAAGAACACAGAGAAGAGATTGATTTGTCTTCAGTTCCATCTTTGCCTGTGCCTCATCCTGCTCAGACCCAGAGGCCTTCCTCTGATTCAGGGCATTCACATGACAGTGTACTGTCAGCACAGAGAAGTTTGGTTTGTTCCATCCCACAAACATATGCATCCATGGTGACCTCATCCCATCTGCCACAGTTGCAGTGTAGAGATGAGAGTGCTAGTAAAGAACAGCATATGATTCCTTCTCCAGTTGTACACCAGCCTTTTCAAGTCACACCAACACCTCCTGTGGGGTCTTCCTATCAGCCTATGCAAACTAACGTTGTGTACAATGGACCAACTTGTCTTCCTATTAATGCTGCCTCTAGTCAAGAATTTGATTCAGTTTTGTTTCAGCAGGATGCAACTCTTCCTGGTTTAGTGAATCTTGGCTGTCAACCACTGTCATCCATACCATTTCATTCTTCAAATTCAGGCTCAACAGGACATCTCTTAGCCCATACACCTCATTCTGTGCATACCCTGCCTCATCTACAATCAATGGGATATCATTGTTCAAATACAGGACAAAGATCTCTTTCTTCTCCAGTGGCTGACCAGATTACCGGTCAGCCTTCTTCTCAGTTACAACCTGTTACATATGGTCCTTCACATTCAGGGTCTGCTACAACAGCTTCCCCAGCAGCTTCTCATCCCTTGGCTAGTTCACCACTTTCTGGGCCACCGTCTCCTCAGCTTCAGTCTATGCCTTACCAATCTCCTAGCTCAGGAACTGCCTCATCACCGTCTCCAACCACCAGAATGCATTCTGGACAGCACTCAACTCAAGCACAAAGTACAGGCCAGGGGGGTCTTTCTGCACCTTCATCCTTAATATGTCACAGTTTGTGTGATCCAGCTTCATTTCCACCTGATGGGGCAACCGTGAGCATTAAACCTGAACCAGAAGATCGAGAGCCTAACTTTGCAACCATTGGTCTGCAGGACATCACTTTAGATGATGGTAAGTTCATCTATGATATGTTCTTGAAATAGTGTAGATTCAGGAACTTTATTCTCCCAAGTGTCATGAAAAAGTTTCTATGGATTGCTTATTGGCATATGGTTGGGCTTTTAAATAAGTTGTTATTAGAAATATATGTTAATATATAATTTTGCCTGGCACGGCGGCTCACACCTGTATCCCAGCACTTTGGAAGGCTGAGGCGGGTGGATCACAAGGTCAGGAGTTTGAGACCAGCCTGGCCAACATGGTGAAACCCTGTCTCTACTAAAAATACAAAAAATTAGCTGGGCATGGTGGTGCAGCCTATAATCCCAGCTACTCGGCAGGCATGCAGGAGAATCGCTTAAACCCGGCAGGTGGAGGTTGTAGGGAGCCAAGATCACACTATTGCACTCCAGCCTGGGCAACACAGCAAGACTCCGTCTTGAGGGGAAAAAAAAATTATATATATATAACTTTGAGGATAGATATGAAAATCCATGCCTTAGCATCTGCTTTGCCACTAACATCTGTTGCTGAATATAGCATCTTTTCTTCCAGAATATATAGTGAGATCACAGTGTCTAGAGAATGGAATTCAAGGTCGTTAGTTCCATAAATATTACTGAATCCTGTCCTTTTGCAAGATGAAGCTAGATGCTGGGAATATGAAGGATGTATTAAGATAGAGATCTCAGCCGGGTGCAGTGATTCACACCTGTAATCCCAGCACTTTGGAAGGCTGAGGCAGGTGGATCACTTGAGCCCAGAACTGCAAGACCAGCCTGGGCAACATGGCAGAACCCCATGTCTACAAAACAAAATACAAAAAATTAACCATGCATAGTGGTGTGGGCCTGTAGTCCTAGCTAACCAGGAGGCTAAGGTGGGAGGATCACCTGAGCTGGAGAGGTTGAAGCTGCAGTGAGCTGTGATCATGCCACTGCACTCCAGCTTGGGTGATAGAGTGAGACCCTGCCTCAAATGAAAAAAAGATATCTGCAGAGATATGTAACAGATTTCACAGGAAAGATTCAGCAAGTCTTCTGTGAGTAGGTGACATTTGAGCCAAGTTTTGGAGGATGAGTACAGTTGACTTTCTGTATGCATGGGTTCCGCACCTTGGATTCAACCATCTGTGGATTGAAAATATCTGGGGGAAGAAAATGGATGGTTGCATCTGTATTGAACATGTACATACAGACTTTTTTTTTTCTTGTCATTATTCCCTAAATAATATAATATTACAACTGTTCCCATAGCATTTACATTGTATTTGGTATTATAAATAATGTAGATATGATTTAAAGGGGGGATGTGAGTAGATTACATGCAAATAGTATGCCGTTTTATATAAGGGACTTGCGCATTCATGGATTTTGGTACGAGAGGGTTGTAAAACCAGTCTCCATGGACATAGTCATTTCTCAGTGTACTCAGGGAATTGGTTTTAGGACCGCCTGTGTACAACCAAATCATGCATGCTCAAGTTCCATGGTCACCCTGTGGAACCCACATGCAAGAAAAGCAGCTGTGGTCTCAGTGCTTTGGGAGGCCAAGGTAGGAGGATTACTTGAGACTAGGAGTTTAAGACCAGCCTGGGCAACATAATGAGACCTCATCTCTACCAGAAAAAAAAACACAAAAATTAGCTGGGTATGGTGGTGTGTGCCTGTAGTCCTAGCTACTAGGAAGACTGAAGTGGGAGGATCGCTTGAGCCCAGGAGTTCGAGGCTGCAGTGAACTGATCGCATACTATTGCACTCCAGCCTGGGTAGCAAAGTGAGACCCTGTCTCTAAAAAAATTAAAAAGCCTTCCACATATGCAGATTTCACATTTGAGAATATTCTTTTTTAGATCCATGTTTGGTTGAAAAAAGCTGTGTATAAGTGGACCCAGGCAGCTCAAAGCTTTGTTGTTCAAGGGTCACCTGAGTATGTTTTCAGTAAATGAAGATCAGAGGCAAGTCAGATAATATAGCAGAAATAGAGAAGAAGGATGTGTTTGTCAGGGAAGGATATGTCTGTGGTGGGGTGAAGTATGGGGATGGAGTTGGGGGATGGGGTGATTGGTACAGTGCAGGATGGTTTTAAAGCCATGAGGGGACATGTCAGGTCATTTGTGTGTAAACAGAAGGTATATGTGTAAACTAGAGCAACACCTAAAATTTGCATAGCATTCTTCTATTTATTATCTAATCTTATCATTCCTCAAACTCTGAGGTAGATAGTGACATTTACAGAGTTGGACTTTTGAAAGATCACACAACTAGTAAGCAGCAGAACTGAGACTGGATCAATCCAGTCTTTTTCTTGTGGCACTACAGCTGCCTCCCAGAAATAGCAGGCCATGGTGGTTAGAATAGAACTCTGTACTAAACGGAATCCTTTAAGGTTTTTCTAATTCCTGGAGAATATTCTCCAGAAACGCATGTGCACAATTTCACTGCATTAACCCATGTTCACAACTGCATCTAATCTGCCACACTGTGTTTGGCGTACTTGAGGGCTCTGCTATTTAAGCTTTTTGCTGTTCTTTGTGCACAGCTGGCGTAAGTGTCACTCCCTACGAAATGATGAAACCAAAACATGGAGAGCAGGCTACTTTTATGCAAAACAGATTTGAAATAAAGGCTTATGCAAATATTGGCTTTAAAATTGTTACCTGTTTCTTCTTTTAGCAGTTTTAGACTAACTCTTCACATTGCTTTTCACCCTGAAACAAGGAGTGAGACCTTGAGTCACTCATTTGTGATATAACTGAAGATAGGAGATATATTGAGTGGGTCTTTAAGGGCATTTCAGCTCATTTTCTTTACCAATGAAGATATTTTTTCCTTCTAAAAAGAGCCCAAAGCTAGAACCTGCTCTTTCTAATTTACCACAAGTTGAGAGATTTGAGGGTGGAAGGTAGGATAGGCAACAAATCAGATTTCTAGAAAGGTTTTGGGAAAATGTATTTCATTATTTGAATATATTAAGATTTGTTACAAAAACAGAAGCTCTGGAAAGGTGGGGTCTGTGAGGGCAGCTGTAAAAGCAATTTTATTTTTGCCCCCTTTATTATGGTAGAGCATACAAGCAAGAAAGGGGCCAGGTGCCATGGCACACGCCTGTAATCCCAACACTTTGGGAGGCCGAGGTGAGTGGATCACCCAAGGTCAGGAGTTCCAGCCTGGTCAATATGGTGAAACCCTGTCTCTACTAAAAATACAAAAAAATAAAAAATTAGCCGGCGTGGTGGTGGGCGCCTGTAGTCCCAGCTACTCGGGAGGCTGAGACAAGAGAATTGCTTGAACCTGGGAGGTGGAGGTTGCAGTGAGCTGAGATCACGCCATTGTACTCCAGCCTGGGTGACGAGAACAAAACTCTGTCTCAAAAAAAAAAAGCCAGAAATGTTCCTAGATTGTAGACCCCCAGGGACTAGCTATCACATTCGCTCATTGCCACCCCTCAGGGGACTTGATAGAAGCTCAGTGCTGCCAAGCAGTAATTACAGAGGGGGAAGAGCTGGACACAATGGTGTGCACCTATAGTCCCGGCCACTTGGGAATGTGAGATGGAAGGATCACTTGGGCTCAGGAGTTTGAGTCCAATCTTGCCAATACAGTGAGACCCTGTCTCTAAAATTAAAAAAAAAATAAGGACAGAAAAAACTGAAATGCGCTTTTTTAATTTTTTTGTGATGGTAGTCTCACCCTGTCACCTGGGCTGAAGCGTAGTAGTGCAGTCTTGGCTCACTGCAGCCTCGATTTCCTTGGCTAAACGGATCAATCTTCCCACTTCAGCCTCCTGAGTAGCTGGGACTACAGGCATGTGCCACCACACCTGACCAATTTTTGTTAAAATGCACTTCTGAACACCTTAGATTATTGGCTGTATAATTTTTCCAAATTGAATTTTTGATGCTTAATTTAAGCTCCAGAATGAATTTATCTTTATTTTTATTTTTATTTTTTGAGACTGAGTCTCTGTCACCCAGGCTGAATTGCAGCGGTGTAATTACCGCTCACTGCAACCTCCACCTCCCAGGTTCAAAGAGATTCTCCTCCTTCAGCCCCCCCGAGTAGCTGGGACTACAGGCATGCGCTACTACACCTGGCTAATTTTTGTATATTTTAATAGAGATGGGGTTTCGCCATGTTGGCCAGGCTGGTCTCAAACTCCTGACCTCAGGTGATCTGCCTGTCTCAGCCTCCCAAAGTGCTGAGATTACAGGCAAGAGCCACCATGCCCAGCCTAAAATGAATTTTTAATATTTTTAATTTGACTCATTTATTATGGATATTTGGATTTGCCTTTGAAGATAGAATTTCTAGATGCTTAGAAAGTCCTAAAGTTCTGCAGCCTTTTAATGTAAATTCAAATTAGCTGGGTGTGGTGGTAGGCGCTTGTAATCCCAGCTATTTGGGAGGCTGAGGCGGGGAGAACTGCTTGAACCCAAGAGGTGAAGGTTGCAGTGAGCGGAGATCGCACCACTACACTCCAGCCTGGGTGACAGAGTGAGAGACTCCATCTCAAAAAAGGAAAAAACAACCTTTTAACATAAATCCATAAAATAAAAATTGAAATGGCTGGGCGCAGTGGCTCACACCTGTATCCTAGCACTTTGGGAGGCTGAGGTGGGCAGATACCTGAGGTCAGGAGTTCTTGACCAGCCTGACCAACATGGAGAAACCCCGTCTCTACCAAAACACAAAATTAGCCTGGTGTGGTGGCACATGCCTGTAATCCCAGCTACTTGGGAGGCTGAGGCAGGAGAATCGCTTGAACCTGGGAGGCAGAGGTTGCAGTGAGCCGAGATTGTGCCATTGCACTCTAGCCCGGGCAACAAGAGTGAAACTCCATCTCAAAAAAAAAAAAAAAAAAAAAAAAATTATCATAGACCTTGAACTCTATAGCACTGGAATATCTCCTTTTTAAAATTTTTTTTATTTTTATTTTTGTAGGGATGAAGTCTTGCTATACTGCCCAGGCTGGTCTAGAACTTATGGCCTTAAGTAATTCTCCCACCTTGGCCTCTCAAAGTTCTGGGAGCCATCATATCTGGCCAAATGTCCCCTTTCTGGTTAGCTTTATTTTATTTTACTTTATTTCGTTTTATTATTCTTGAAGATGGCATCTCACTCTGTCACCCAGACTGGAATGCAGTGCTGTGAACACAGCTCACTGCATCCTCAACCTCCTGGGCTGAAGCAATCCTCCTGCTTCAGCCTCCTGAGCAACTGGGACCACAGGCACATGCCCATGCCCTGCTAATACTTAACTTGAAAAGTCATAGAGCCAGGCATGGTGGTGTGTGCCTGTCATCCCAGCTACTAAGGAAGGCTAAGGCAGGAAGATCACTTGCGCCTAGTTTGAGGCTAGCCTGGAGAACATAGCAAGACCCTGTCTCTAAATATTGTAAGTGAGTCATAGAACATACCAGAAAGGATTGAAAGGGACTAAAGTGAACTTTGTAGTTAGCCCAAGCTCAATTTTTTAAAACTTTTTCATATTATGTTAACTGTTAAGTCCAAAGTAATTTCCACTCTACAACCAGAGGGCACAGTAATTTAAAAACTTTTTTGCTATACTACTTAAATATACTTAATCCTAATAACTTTTGTTAATTCTGTTTTATATTCAGATTTATATATCCTCTTTTAACCAAATCAAAGATTAAAACACACTTTCTTTAATTTTTGAAGTTTTTAAGTAAGATGGAATCTCTTAGGAATCATTCATGTATTAGTTGACTGTTACTTTTAGAAATGTGGACGTTAACATCAATTTTTTATTATAAATTCAGTGACATTTACTAGAGAAGATAGTAGTGTAACTCAGCTCAGAATTTCAAGAGTTATAGTCTGTGCATGGTGGCTCTTGCTTGTAGTCCCACCACTTTGGGAGGCCCAGGCAGGCAGATCACTTGAGCCCAGGAGTTTGAGAACAGCCTGGACAACATGGCAAAACCCTGTCTGGAAAAATTACAAAAGTTACCTCGGCATGGTAACATGTGCCTGTAGTCCCAGCTACTTGGGAGGCTGAACTGGGAAGATTGCTTGAGCTCAGGAGGTCAAGGCTGCAGTGAGCGGTGATCATGCTACTACACTCCAGCCCAGGTGACAGAATGAGACCCTGTCTCAAAAATAGTTATAGAGCTGGAAAATATTCTAATATAGCTCTCATTTTATGGATAAAGCATCTGAATTTTACACAGAGCCTAAGGTATTCATCCAGGGTAACACACTTGAATTATGGCAGAATAAAGACTAAAACCTGTTTCCTGACTCTAGGAGTTTTTCCAGTATGTGTAATCAAGTTTCTAGTCAGTGTGTTGAGGTTTTAGAATGGGTGTCAAACAAAGAATACATGAAAGAGAATGCCATTTTCTCCATAGAGCCTTGATTGTGAGAGGGACCAGGGTAATCTTAAGATTATAGATTCTGGCTGGGTGCAGTGGCTCATGCCTTGTAATCCCAGCACTTTGTAAGGCCAAGGTGGGAGGATCGCTTGAGCCCAGGAGTTCTAGACCAGCCTGGGCAATATACTCTGTCTCCACTAAAAATTTAAAAATTAGCTGAGCATAGTCGGGCATGGTGGCTCACGCCTGTAATCCCAGCACTATGGGAGGCCAAGGCAGGCAGATCACCTGAGGTCAGGAGATCGAGACATTCCTGGCCAACATGATGATACCCCGTCTCTACTAAAATACAAAAAAACTAGCCAGGCATGGTGGTGCGTGCCTGTAGTCCCAGCTACTCAGGAGGCTGAGGCAGGGGAATCGCTTGAACCCAGGAGGCGGAGATTGCAGTGAGCCAAGATCACGCCATTGCACTCCAGCCTGGAGACAGAGCGAGACTCCGTCTCAAAAGGAAAAAAACAATTAGCTGATCATGGTGATGTGTGCCTATAGTCCCAGCTATTCAGGAGACTGAAGTGGGAGGATTGCTTGAACCCAGGAGGCGGAGGTTACAGTGAGCCGAGATGGTGCCACTGCACTCCAGCCTGGGCAACAGAGCAAGACCCTGTTTAAAAAAAAAAAAAAAGTATTATGGATTTTCAGTATTAGATGAAGTGTTAGATGAACCAAAGGCTAAAGTTTATAATTATCCTTGTTCAGTTTCATTGAGATGATTTTGGTGCCTCATATCAACTTTCCAAGCTCAGAAGAATCCCAGAAGCATTTCTCAGTCTCAGGCTTCCTGGGGCAAGGCAGATAATCCTTTGGCGGTTACAACAGCAGCACAGTACTGACGTTTCACCAAGTGGTGTTCTCTTTCAAGTAGTCCCCCTGGAAGGCTGTAATATAAACTTAATCAAACAATTAAGGCATAGTTCATGACTATTTTGCTTCTTGCCTTTATATTTTCTTCACTACCTCCATATATCATTGTACCTCCTTGAAAAGCATGTTCTATGGCTATCCAATTATCACTGAATTTTACTCATATTTACAATTTGTATGCCTGGAAATGTAATTTTCTGTAAATATTTATGTTCATTATGGTTTTTATGCTGCAGTTTTTGGACAAGACAATAAACATTAAAACAGTTGATTTTATAATAGATATGGAAACTGTCAAGCTGTTATTCATTTATTTATTTTTTGAGATGGAGTTTCCCTTGTCACCTGGGCTGGAGTGCAGTGGCGCGATATAAGCTCATTGCAACCTCTGCCTCCCAGGTTCAAGCAATTCTCATGCCTCAGCCTCCCGAGTAGCTGGGGTTACAGGTGCCCGCTGCCATGCCCAGCTAATTTTTGTGTTTTTAGTAGAGACAGAGTTTAGTCATGTTGGCCAGGCTGGTCTTGAACTCCTGACCTCAAGCGATCTGCCTACCTTAGCCTCCTAAAGTGCTGGGATTACAGGCATGAGCCAATGCACCTGGCCTTTTTAAAATTTGTTTTGAGACAGGGTCTCACTCTGTTGCACAGGCTGGAGTGCAGTGGCGCAATCATGGCTTACTGCAGCCTTGACCTCCCGGGACTCAGGTGATCCTCCCACTTTAGCTCCCCAAGTAGCAGGGACTACAGGCACACACCACCATGCGTGGCTCATTTTTGGTTTGTTTTTGTTTTTGTTTTTTTGGTAGAGATAGGGTTTTGCCATGTTGCCGAGGCTGGTCTCAAACTCCTGGGCTCAAGTGATCTGCCCTCCTTGGCCTCCCAAAGTGCTGGGATTATAGGCGTGAGCTACTGTGCCCGTTTGTCAAGCTGTTTTAAACATTTTAATTAAGATTTGATTCAGTGTGGTAGTTGATACTGGTTTTTGGTTTTTTTTTTTTAAAGAAAGATTATAGCGACCAGACACAGTGGCTCATGCCTGTAATCCCAGCACTTTGGGAGGCTGAGGTGGGTGGATCACATGAGGTCAGGAGTTCGAGTCCAGGCTGGCCAACATGGCAAAACCCCATCTCTACCAAAAATACAAAAAATAAATAAATAAATAAAAACTGAGCGTAATGGTGTATGCCTGTAGTCCCAGCTACTTGGGAGACTGGGATAGGAGAATCACTTGAACCTGGGAGGTGGAGGTTGCAGTGAGCTGAGATGGCACCACTGCACTCCAGCCTGGGCAACAGAACGAGACTCCATCTCAAAACAAAAAAAAAAAAAATATTATAGTATTGTGAAACTAGACTGTCTTAGACGTTTAAATACAGGCCCATTTAATTTATGATTGAGTTAACCGAATCCTGTTACAACTTTCCATTAAAGTCCCTCAGTTCCCACTTGTCCTCCTTGTTCACAGACTAACAGAGCCACAGCTGCAGCTCTTCAGCAGAGAAGAGGATGCATGTTAAATATAGCCTGACCTGCTGCTGTGGTGAAAACTGACACTGCCACTTGCAGGCTCTGTTCGGTAACATGCTGATCCTGAATGTAGGGCATTTGGTAATTCAGCAGTAAACAGGGACTCTAGTCATGACCTCAGCTGCTTCAGTTCTGTATATAAAAGACAAGCAGAAGAGCCTGCTTTCAAAAAGCAGGTGCTTTTTAAAATCAAGGGAATGATAAACACAACATTCAGGTGGTTACTTGGATGTGGGAAGCAGGAGACTGGTATGGAGGAGGAACAGAGAGGTTAATATTGTCAGTGTTCTCTTGCACCTGTTGGTTAGTGGTTTCACTGGTGTCTATTTTATTAAAATAAATAAAACAAGGCCGGGCGTGGTGGCTCACGCCTGTAATCCCAGCACTTTGGGAGGCCGAGGTGGGTAGATCGCCTGAGGTCAGGAGTTGGAGACCAGCCTGGCCAACATAGTGAAACCCCGTCTCTACTAAAAATACAAAAAATTAGCTGGGCGTGGTGGTAGGCCCCTGTAATCCCAGCTACTCTGGAGCCTGAGGCAGGAGAATCGCTTGAACCCGGGAGGTGGAGGTTGCAGTGAGCCGAGATCATGCCATTGCACTCCAGTCTGGGCAACAGGAGCAAAACTCTGTCTCGAAATAAATAATAAAACTTAAATAAATTAATTAATTAAATTAAATAAAAGCCATGCACAGCCAGTGGTGAGAGTGTGTCATCTATGAGGTATAATCACTATGGGCACAGGAGTGGAGCGAGGTAGATAATGCTGAAATTTCTCTATTAACTTGGACACTAGATAACTCACGAATCCTCTTTTGGGAAGCATGCATGTACTATACAGCCTCAAACATATTTAGAATGATTGATTCCAGAAGCTGAAAGGTCTTGTAAATAATGCCCATGTAGACTTTAAATTGTGGCTTATGCGAGATGGATCACAATGGGAATTTAAGACCTTAGACACAATCACCCTGGGACATACAATAAGAAAAATTGAGTTTTAGGCCTAATGAAGAAAGAACAACAAACATTTGAGAAGATTTTTTACTTTTTATATCAAATGTGTCTGTGTACTTCCATGAACATAAATAAGTTGACCTTTTTTTTTTTTAATGACTGTATTATTTCTGAACAAAAAATTTATTTTAATCAACCTACATTAAGATTTATACATGGCCAGGTACTGTGGCTCATGCCTGTAATCCCAGCACTTTGGGAAGCCAAAGCGGGCAGATTGCTTGAGCTCAGGAGTTTGAGACCAGCTTAGGCAACATGGTGAAACCCTGTCTCTATAAAAAATACAAAAATTAGGCCAGGTGTGGTGGCGTGTACCTATAGTTCCAGCTACTCGAGAGGCTGAGGTGGGAGGATCACTGAAGCCTGGAAGGCAGAGGTTGAAATTAGCAAAGATCATGCCACTGCACTTCAGCCTGAGCGACAGATGAGACCCTGTCTCAAAATAAATAAATAAAACGCAATTTAAAAATATAAATTTATGCATAAGCTAGGAAAAGTCCAAGAGAGGCTACCACTAAAGCAGCATATCAGAAGTCTTCAAACTAAGTTCCCCTCAAAATGTATATTTAAAAATAGTTGATGGCTGGGTGCGGTGGCTTATGCCTGTAATCCCAGCACTTTGACAGGCCGAGATGGGAGGATCATTTGACATCAGGAGTTCAAGACCAGCCTGACCAATGTGGTGAAACCTCATCTCTACTAAAATAGTAAAACTTGGGCCAGGCACAATGGCTCATGGCTGTAATCCCAGCACTTTGGGAGGCTGAGGCGGGCGGATCACTGGAGGCCAGGAGTTCGAGACCACCCTAGCCAACATGGTGAAACCCTGTCTCTACTAAAAATACAAAAATAAGCCGGGTGTGGTGGCATACACCTGTAATCTAAGCTACTTGGGAGACTGAGGCAGGAGAATCGCTTGAACCTGTGAGGCAGAGGTTGCAGTGAGGTGAAATGGTGCCACTGCACTCCAGCCTAGGCAACAGAGCAAGACTCCGTCTCAGAAAAAAAGAAAATAGTAAAAATTAGCTAGGCATGGTGGTGAACGCCTGTAATTTCAGCTACTCATGAGGCTGAGGCAGGAGAATCACTTGAACCTGGGTGGCAGTGGTTGCAGTGAGCCAAGATCATGCCACTGCACTCCAGCCTGGGCAACACAGTGATACTCTGTCTCAAAAATACAAGAAAAGGTAATAAATTATGGTTACTGTTTCTTGATAAACTCATTTTTTTAACACTTTGCTAGTAGCTCATTTTTCCCAACAATGTATGAAATGTGAATTATTAATCTTAATTTTGCATAGATGTGGCTCAGAGACCTTACGCACATCCCAGTGTTATATGGCCACAAATAACTGGAGCAGGCATTTGAATCCAGATCTGTCTGAAATGTAGATTTTCTCACGTGTTTTTAGTGGCTTCTAAAATAGCTATAATTGATTACTTATATAATCTTGCTTCTGTAAAGATAATAGCATTGTAACTTTCTAATGTGCTGCCATGTGTAAGATAGCAAAACCTGTCTTAAAGATGTATTCTGTTTTAAAATTGATATCCTTTTTTCGAGTTCCTTCGAAGATGGATTATTCACAGGAACAAAAAATTTTTTTAATGAGAGATAAATTGTTTAATTTTAGGTTCAGCAGTTAAACAAGCTTTTTGTGGTTTGGTGGCAGTTTTCTGCCTTGGCATTACAAGGTTTCCTCTTGCCAACAATCATAGCATTTGTTAGACTTAGATAAATGTGTTCAAACAGCTTTTCTCTGCTTGAAGATGCCTGGCTCTGTTTTTTTTGTTGTTTTTTTGTTTTTTTGTTTTTTTAAGACATTTCTAAAGCCTATGGTTAGCCTCTCTATCTGGGCAAGAGAAAAAGTGTGAAAGTCTCATTTATGCTGGAAAATAGGGTAGAGTTGAAAGTGATGGTTACAAGCATTTTAACTTTACATCTACAAGAATGTGGTACAGATTAAGTTCTTGATAATCATGTTGTATATTTAAAAACATTTATAGATGATTTTATGAAGAATGGAAATTTTAACATTTTATTTGTGTTTATTTCTTTGGTGAGGTAGCAGAGACAGGAGTTTGCTGTGTTGATCAGGCTGGAGTGCAATGTGACAATCATGGCTCACTGCAGCCTCGATCTCCCAGGCTCCAGCAATTCTCCCACCTCAGCCTCCCTAGTAGCTGGGACTACAGGTGCCTACCACCACGTCCAGCTAATTTTAAAATTTTTTTGTAGAGGCGGGCTCTCACTATGTTGCTCAGGTTGGTCTCGGCCTCCCAAAGTGCTAGGATTACAGGCGTGAGCCACCATGCCTGGCCTGTGTTTCTTAATATAATAATTTTTTTGAACAAGTAATACATTCATATGGTTCAAAATGCTAAAATTACAAATTATACATAGTAAAAAAAGAAATCTGTCTTCTAGGTAGATACTCCGTTGTCCTCTGTAGGGAGAATTGGAGTTTACTAGTTTCTTGGTTGTCATTCTGTGCATTTATAAACAGTTGCATATTTTTTTCCTTATTTTTACTAGCCTATTATGTATACTAGTTTATACTTTGCATTTCCCATGTAACATAGAATCTTGGGAGATTTTTCTATACTGTAACATAAAAGAGCTTCCTTGAAAGATATTCTTAAAATAGCATATTCCATTAAATATTCTATAAAATACTGCTGTGAATATTTGTACCACTGTTATTTATTTATTTATTTATTTATTTATTTAGAGATGAATTCTCGCTCTGCTGCCCAGGCTGGAGTACAGTGGCACCATATCGGCTCACTGCAACCCCCACCTCCCAAATCTATGATCTCTGTTCATATTTGCTTACTTTTCTCTTAGATTGTTGATCCATCCTCTTACTGATTTATAGAAACCCTTTGTTAGGTTCATTAGCTCATTGAGGTATGAGTTAAATGTACCCAGATTTATAAATTTTAAAAGAGGAATTTACAAAAGTCCTCCAAGTCTTGCTTTGAGTTAATGGTTAGAGCTGTGAAAACCTAATTAAGTCATTTCACACAATGTTCTCTCATGAGAAAAGCCAAAGTTTGTTTAAAATTTAAAATTTACCATTTTAATCATTTTAAGTATATAGTTAAGTGGTATTAAATACATTCACAATATTGTATAACCACCACCACTATCTGTTTCCAGAACTTTTTCATCACCCAAACATTACAACTCTATAACCATTAGGTAATAACTACTCATTTCCTTCCTGACTCCCAGCCCCTGGTAACCACTACTCTGCTTTCTGTCTCTATGATTTCCCTACTCTAGATACTTCATATAAGTGGGATTACACAATATTTTTCCTTTCTTCTGTGGCTTATTTCACTTAGCATAATGTTTTCAAGGCTCATCCATATTGTAAGCATATGGAGGAATAATCTATTAGAATATTTTTATGTAGCATATTATTTACATATAATATTCTGTATGGAGGAATAATATTCAATTGTGTGTGTACACCACATTTTATTTATCCACTCATCTGGCGAAAAATAATTTGGGGCTAGGCACGGTAGCTCACGTCTCTAATCCCAGCACGTTGGGAAGCTGAGGTGGGTGGATTCCCTGAGCCCAGGAGTTCAGGACCAGCCTGGGCAACATGGTGAGACCCCATGTCTATAAAAAATTTAAAAATTAGCTGAATGTGGTGCTGTGCACCTGTAGTTCCAGCTACTCAGGAGGCTGAGATGAGAGGATCACCATGAGCTTAGGAGACGGAGGTTGCAGTGAGCTGAGATTGCACCATGCACTCCAACCTGGGCAACAGAGACCCTGTCTCAAAAAAACAGTTGATGAACACACACATATTTAAAAAAAAAAAAAAAAAAAAGATGGACGAGGCTTGGTGGCTTAAGTCTGTAATCCCAGCGCTTGGGAGGCTGAGGCAGGTGGATCACCTGAGGTCAGGAGTTCGAGACCAGCCTGACCAACATGGTGAAACCCCATCTCTACTAAAAATATAAAAATTAGTTGGGCATGGTGATAGGCGCCTGTAATCTCAGCTACTCGGGAGACTGAGGCAGGAGAATTGCTTGAGCTCAGGAGGCAAAGGTTGCAGTGAGCTGAGACCACGCCATTGCATTCCATCCTGGGCAACAAGAGCAAGACTCTATCTCAATAAAAAAGATAATTTGTGTTATTTCCCTCCCTTGGCTGTTGTGAATAATGCTGCCATGAACACTGGCATACATACTGTTTGAGTCCCTCTTTCCAGTACTTTTGGGTGTTTACATAAGAGTGGAATTGCTGAGTCCTATGGTAATACTGTGTTCGGCTTTCTTTTTGAGATGGAGTCTCGCTCTGTCACCCAGGCTGGAGTGCGGTGGTACGATCTGGGCTCACTGAAGTCTCTGCCTCCTGGGTTCAAGCGATTCTCATACCTCAGCCTCCTGAGTAGCTGGGATTACAGGCGTGTGCCATCAAGCCCAGCTAATTTTGTATTTTTAGTAAAAATGGGGTTTCACCATGTTGGCCAGGCTGGTCTCAATCTTCTGACCTTAGGTCACCCGCCCTCCTCAGCCTCCCAAAGCGCTGGGATTACAGGCGTGAGCCACCGAGCCCAGCCTCCATGTTCAACTTTTTGAGGAACCACTGAATTTTTTTTTTATCCTACAGCAGTCACACCATTTTACATTTACAATGTATAAGGCTTTCAGTTTCTTTATACCCTTGCCAACACATGTTATTTTCCATTTTTAAAATAATAGCCATTCTACTGGGTATTAAGTGATATCTCATTATAATTTTGATTTGCATTTCTCTACTGACTAATGATGTTGAGCATCTTTTCATGTGCCTGTTGTCCATTTGTATATTTGCTTGTCTATCCAAATCCTTTATTCTTTTTTTTTTTTTTTTTTGAGACAGAGTCTGGTTCTGTCACCCAGGCTGGAGTATAGTGGTGTGATCTCGGCTCACTGCAGCCTCCACCTCCCGAGTTCAAGCGATTCTCCTGTCTCAGCCTCCCAAGTAGCTGGGATTACAGGAGCACACCACCATGCCTGGCTAATTTTTTGTATCTTTATTAGCGATGGGGTTTCGCCATGTTGGCCAGGCTGGTCTCGAACTCCTAACCTCAGGTGAGCCACCCGCCTCAGCCTCCCCAAGTGCAGGGATTACAGGCATGAGCCACCACGCCCGGCTTAGTTTTCAATGTAGAAATCTTATACCTCTTTGATTAATTCCTAAGTATTTTATTATTTTTGATGCTACTGTAAATATAATTGTTTTTCTTACGGTCAGGCGTGGGGGCTCACACTTGTAATCCCAGTACTTTGGGAGGCCGAGGCAGGCGGATCACCTGAGGTCAGGAGTTCAAGACCAGCCTGGCTAACATGGGCCCGCCTGGCCAACATGGGGAAACCCTGTCTCTACTAAATACAAAAATTAGCTGGGCGTGGTGGCATATGCTTGTAATCCCAGCCTATTCAGGGGGCTGAGGCAGGAGAATCGCTTGAACCCGGAGGCGGAGATTGCAGTGAACCGAGATCATGGCATTGCACTCCAGCCTGAGACTCTGTCTCAAAAACAAACGAAAAAAAAAAAAAAAAAAAAACCCAAAAACAAGACTTGTTTTCTTGGACCTTTTATTCCAAGTATATAGAAGTACAACTGAATATTGTGTGTTGATTCTATATTTTGTAACTTTGATGACTTTGTTAGTGCTAACATTTTTTTGTTTGTGTGGATTCTTTAGAGTTTTATATTTATACTATCATGCCATTCGTGAACAGAGATAATTTTATTTCTTCCTTTTTAATTTGGATGGCCTTTATTTATTTGTTTGTTTATTTTTCTAACCTAATTGCTCTGGCTAGAACTTCTAGTGGTAGGCTAGTAGAAGTGGTGAAAGAGTGAGCATCTTTGCTTTGTGATCTTAGGGGAAAAACTTTTGTTCTTTGTTGATAATGACAGGAACTAAGGGTTTTTCATATATGGCCTTTTTCATATTGAGGAAATTCCTTCTATTCTTCGTTTATTGAATGTTTTCATCTTGAAAGAGCATTGAATTTTGATAAATGGGTTGGGCGCGGTGGCTGACACCTGTGATACCAGCACTTTGGGAGGGTGAGGCAGGCAGATAGCTAGAACCCAGGAGGGGGAGGCTGCAGTGAGCTGTGATTGGGATGCCACTGTACTCCAGCCTGGGCAACAGAGTGAGACCCTGTCTCGAAAAAGAGTTCTTTCCCTGCCACTGCCAAGTCAAGTGGAGGCAGAGGCTTGGGTATGTTCACGATTCGACTTCACCCGTAGACCACCACCATGGCCAAGGAAGGCGTTGTTGCTGGAGGTGTAGTGGATGTTAATACTGCTTTACAAAAGGTGTTGAAGACTGTTCTTACCCATGATGGCCTGGCACGTGGAATTCGCGAAGCTGCTGAAGCATCAGGCCCATCTTTTGTGTGTTTGCATCCAACTGTGATGAGCCTATGTCAAGTTCATAAAGGTTCTTTGTGCTGAACACCAAATCAACCTAATTAAGGTTGATGGCAAGAAACTAGGGGGAATAGTTAGGTCTCTGTAAAATTGACAGAAAGGGAAAACCCCATAAAGTGGTTGGTTGCAGTTGCGTAGTAGTTGAAGGGTACTTCAAATGCAAGAAATGAACAAATAGAACTCTGGCTTACCCCCCTCTCCCCCAACACACACACACACACACATACACTCACACACTCACAGTCACACAATCTGGGCACGATGGTTCAATCCTGTAGTCCTAGCACTTTGGGAGGCTGAGGTGGTCAGACTGCTTGAGCCCTAGAGTTCAAGTCCAGCCTGGGCAACATGATGAAATCCCATCTCTGCTAAGAATACAAAAAATTAGCCAGGTGCTGTGGTCCCAGATACTTGGGAAGCTGAAGTGGGAGGATTGCTTGAGCCTGGGAGGTAGAGGCTGCAGTGAGCCATTATTGTGCCACTGCACACCAGCCTTGGTAACAGAGTGAGACCTTGTCTCAAAAAAAAAATTTTTACAAATGCTTTTCTGCATCTGTTGAGATGATCATGTGGTTTTTAAATTAATTTTTGTAGAGGCAGAGTCTTGCCATGTTGCCCATGCTGATCAGGAATATGGGTTTTTTGTTGTTGTTGTTCAATTAATTTGACATATTACTTTAATTGATTTTCACTTGTTGAATCATCCTTGCATTCTGGGAATAAAACTCCCTTGGTCTTAATGTATCGTCCTTTTAATATGCTGCTGAATTGTGTTAGTGTTTTGTTGATTTTTGCATCTATGTGAATAAAGAATATTCTGTAATTTTGTTTCTTTCTTTCTTTCTTTTTTTTTTTTTTTTGAGATGGAGTCTTGCTCTGTTGCCCAGGCTGGAATGCAGCGGTACAATCTCGGCTCACTGCAACCTCTGCCTCCCCAGTTCAAGCAAATCTTCTGCTTTAGCCTCCCGAGTAGTTGGGACTATAAGCGCACACCACCGTGCCCAGCTAATTTTTTTGTATTTTTAGTAGAGATGGGGTTTCACCATATTGGCTGGGCTGGTCTCGAACTCCTGACCTCGTGATCCACCCACCTTGGCCTCCCGAAGTGTTAGGATTACAGGTGTGAGCCACTGCACGCAGCCTTTTCTTATAGTATGTTTTTCCAGCTTTGGTGTCAGAGTAAATTCTGGCCTCATAATGAGTTAGGAAGTGTTTCCTCCTCCCTAATTTTTTGTAAGAGTTTCAAAAGAATTGAAACTCTTTTTTCTTTGTTTTGTTTTGAGATGGAGTCTCGCTCTGTCGCCAGGCTGGAGTGCAGTGGCGCGATCTCAGTTCACTGCAACCTCCGCCTCCTGGGTTCACGCCATTCTCCTGCCTCAGCCTCCCAAGTAGCTGGGATTATAGGCACTCGCCACCACGCCCAGCTAATTTTTGTATTTTTAGTAGAGACGGGGTTTCACCATGTTGGCCAGGATGGTCTCGATCTGACCTTGTGATCCTCCTGCCTCAGCCTCCCAAAGTGCTGGGATTACAGGCGTGAGCCACTGTGCCCAGCTGAAACTCTTCTTCTCTAAATGTTTGTTGTTGTTGTTGTTGTTGTTGTTGTTTGAGTCGGAGTCTCGCCCTGTTGCCCAGTCTGGAGTGCAATGGCACGATCTCAGCTCACTGCAGCCTCCACCTCCTGGGTTCAAGCAATTCTCCTGCCTCAGCTTCCTGAGTAGCTGGGATTACAGGCACCTACCACACGCCCAGCTAATTTTTGTGTTTTTAGTAGAGACAGGGTTTCACCATGCTGGCCAGGCTGGTTTCGAACTCCTGACCTCAGGTGATCCACCCGCCTTGGCCTCCCAAAGTGCTGAGATTACAGGCGTGAGACAGCGTGCCCGGCCCACTTTTGTAAATGTTTGGTCAAAGTTTTTGTGATCAGGAGAGATGAATGAGGTATATTTTGGAGCTCACAAAAGTGCTTCAAGGAACTAGAAGGATTTCTGAAGCACTACAAGTTTCTGTAAAGCACAATCTGAAAGTACCACTTAATTCATCCACTCACAAAAGCTCCCATAGTGTGTGTTGGCCTCTTGCTTTGTTCCTGGGCTGCTTTCTTATGATTTTTATACTGCTCTACCTGTAATCACACGTTCTATACCTTCAAGTCTGTTTTGTTTTGAAGGATTCAATTGTAGCGATTGGGAACCCCCAAAAAAGAATATTTTGATATTTTCAGTCTTTAAAATACTTTGCGCACACTGTAATCTTTAAATCACCTCTGAGAACTAGGTGGGTGATCTCAAATTAAATAATAAACAAGCTTAAGTCAGAAAAATTTTGCTTAAGCAAAGGATTTCTGGATTTTGTTTTGTTTTGACCCTTAGGGTGTATTTTGTACAGATTGGCTCTTCCTTTGTTTTTCTTCTTTTATCTGCTTAAAATGATACTATTAGTATCATTTTAGTTAGTGTTCATAGAGACTACATGCAGATTTTTCCCTTCTAAGAAGGTTAGGTCCTTTTGCTTGAAGTTGTACAACAGAGGCCAAGAATAATTCCTTATAGGCAAAAAGATGAGAGTTTGCCTATTTCGTTACTGTGTTTTAGACTCTTGGGGCATCTGAATGCTTTAGCCAGTACTGCAAAACTGACCAGTGGTGACTCTTCTTTTGTGTAGTGACTTTCCTTTTTTTTTTTTTTTTTGAGACGGAGTCTCGCTGTCGCCCAGGCTGGAGTGCAGTGGCTGGATCTCAGCTCACTGCAAGCTCCGCCTCCCAGGTTTACACCATTCTGCTGCCTCAGCCTCCCGAGTAGCTGGGACTACAGGCGCCCGCCACCTCGCCCGGTTAGTTTTTTGTATTTTTTAGTAGAGATGGGGTTTCACCATGTTAGCCAGGATGGTCTCGATCTCCTGACCTCGTGATCCGCCCGTCTCGGCCTCCCAAAGTGCTGGGATTACAGGCTTGAGCCACCGCGCCCGGCCGGTGTAGTGACTTTCAAACATTTTTGACAACTGCGTACAATAAAAAACAAGGTTTATGTTGTGACCCAGTACACAAAAAATATATACATATGCAACTAATGTTAAAGTCTCACAAACCAATTCTTTTTTTTTTTTTTTTTTTTTTTTTTTTTGAGACGGAGTCTCGCTCTGTCACGTAGGCTGGAGTGCAGTGGCGCGATCTCGGCTCACTGCAAGCTCCACCTCCCAGGTTCACGCCATTCTCCTGCCTCAGCCTCCTGAGTAGCTAGGACTACAGGCCCTGCTGCCACGCCCAGCTAATTTTTTTTGTATTTTTAGTAGAGATAGGGTTTCACCTTGTTAGCCAGGATAGTCTCAATGTCCTGACCTTGTGATCCGCTCGTCTCAGCCTCCCAAAGTGCTGGGATTACAGGCGTGAGCTACCACGCCTGGCCTATTTCTTTCTCTTTTTTAAAATACTAGTTTCAACTTGAATTGATTTCATAAATTTCTGATGGATGTGAACTTTAGTTTAAAAAATACTCCTCCAGCCGGGTGTAGTGGCTCACACCTGTAATCCTAGCACTTTGGGAGGCTTAGGTGGGCAGATCACCTGAGGCCAAGAGTTTGAGACCAACCTGTCCAACATGGTTGAAACTCCATCTCTACTAAAAATACAAAAACTAGCCAGGCGCGGTGGCAGGTGCCTGTAATCCCAGCTACTAGGCAGGCTGAGGCAGGAGAATCACTTGAACCCGGGAGGCATAGGTTGCAGTGAGCAGAAATTGTGCCACTGCACTCCAGCCTGGGTGACAGAGTGAAGACTCCATCTCAAAAAATAAAAATACTCCTTCATGACTCAGATTTGTCTGTACATACAGTTTTCTGGGTTGCTACCTGTAGAGATTTTGATTTTGTGGTTTGAGTTTATATTTTTATAAAGCATTCAGGAGTTTATATTTTTATCAGTTGCCCAGATAATTCTGATGTAGCCTTAGCCAAGTGTTTCGGAACTACTAATAGATATAATGTAATAAAAACTAGTTTATTTAAAGCTAAATTTATCCCTTAAAACCACTGAAAACCATAATTGTAACTCTTAAAGTTATTGCCCTTCAAATTTTTAAAAAATCATCTTAGTACCTAAGCTGTCTGAACTCCAATATTTATATTATCTAGTAAAATGTGGAGAGCCATTTTATGCAGTGATTGACGAGTAAAAGTTAAATTTCTTTTGCTTATAGAAAAAAAACAGGCTGGACACTGTAGTAGATTAAGTTTACCCTCTGGTTTGTTCCATTCAGTAGTGATGTTGTCTTCTTTGACACAGACCAATTTATATCTGACTTGGAACACCAGCCATCAGGTTCAGCAGAGAAATGGCCTAACCACAGTGTGCTCTCATGTCCAGCTCCTTTCTGGAGAATCTAGAGGGTGAGTGTTGATTGAAATGTGTCATTGTTTTTGTGCCCAAGGCTGGTATTTGCATGCAGTGGCTGGATTTGCATGTGCTACAGAGGAGGGGGTATGCACGGGCACTTTCTAGTAGGCCCACTCATTATCTTTGGAACTACACTTTGACTAAAAGACTCTGCTTTTTAAACTTAACCACGCTCAGGCTCTTACACTTGTTTTTATGATTTTATTATTGAATGAAAGGCAAGTGTTGACTTAGATTTATTAGACCAAAGCAGAAAGAGGTTCCATATCTGTGAATTCTATGGTTTGGGTGCTGAGTAAATTTGGTTGCTGATCAGTTTTGTAAGCCTACTCATTCCTGGGTCGAGTACTCTTAGGTTTTGATGTCAATGAAATCAGGAAATTTTGTCCATTTTTCAGAGGCAACCCAGAATATTTATCCCTAGCCTGCCCTGTGGGCCCATGTTTGCACTTCTGGTAGTTCTCTGGGGCTCTACTTGGAAGGAAGCTGTAGCACTAGAGCCAGTTAGTCTGTGTCTAGGCTTAGGCTTCTAGACTCAGCAGCCAAGGAGGAACGAAGCTATTCCATGCTGTCATGTTGGCTCCTTTCTTCAAATACTGTCAAAGCCACTTAAGAAAATATGTGACAGAAATTATAAGGGCCGGGCGCGGTGGCTCAAGCCTGTAATCCCAGCACTTTGGGAGGCCGAGACGGGTGAATCACGAGGTCAGGAGATCGAGACCATCCTGGCTAACATGGTAAAACCGCGTCTCTACTAAAAAAAAAAATGCAAGAAGAAAAAAAAAAAGAAATTATAAATACACAGATTATAACTTCCTAAATGCCATTTGAATTTTATTTTAAAATGAATTTGGATTTGGAAGGGGCCTTGGAAATTATGTTCAGTACCCAAACCTTTATATTTAGGTTTCTGCAGCCTCCTGATGACTTATCAGGCAAGATACCAAAACCCTGGCTTCTCCCAGAGCTGGGCCTACCCTGGTCTCACATCATTCTTGTCCAGCCATGAGAGGAGTGGTAACTTAATTCCTGCATTGAATGTATATAACACTCTCAGGAGAGTTATAACCAGAGGATTTAAAATAATTTCCTCATATTAGGGGTGAGAAAATAAGTTGCAGAAAGATTAGTTAAGTCACCCGAGTCACATCACAGCTAAACTAAGACTAAAACTTATTTCTTCCAGTGTTTAGCCCAGTGTGCTTCCCATGTGTGAAACAACAAGTTGGTCACTGATAATCTTGGTATGAAGGAAATATTTCTGTGAAGTGAAGGGATCAATGGATGACCGAGTGAATAAGGGTGAGAACATAGAAGAAACAGCAGTGTGGTAGACAACTCCTTTAAGATGTTAAGCCATGAAAGAAAGAATTAGATATAGAGGGGAATGTGGGGTCCAGTGATTTTATTTGTTTGCTTGCTTGCTTGCTTGCTTTTTTGAGATAGAGAGATTTACACTTTTTTTTTTTTTTCTTTTGAGATGGAGTCTCACTCTGTCACCCAGGCTGGAGTACAGTGGCATGATCTTGGCTCACTGCAAGCTCCACCTCCCGGGTTGATGCCTTTCTCCTGCCTCAGGCTCCTGGGTAGCTGGGACTACAGGCGCCCGCCTCCATGCCCGGCTAATTTTTTATATTTTTAGTAGAGATGGGGTTTTACCGTGTTAGCCAGGATAGTCTTGATCTCCTGACCTCGTGATCCGCCCGCCTCAGCCTCCCAAAGTGTTGGGATTACGGGCGTGAGCCACCGCACCCGGCTGTGATTTACACATATTAAGTGCTGATGAGAAGGATCTGGGGAGATGAGTTGATAGGGACAAAGAAGTGAAGAAAATTGATGCAGCAAGGTGTTCAAGGGGATCCAGAGCACAGGTAGTGGAATGGATCCTGTGGATTTTTGGGTCTGGAGCTCAGGTTTGGCCCTTAGAGGTAGTAGATTTGGGAGTCAACAGTGGACAAGATTATTCAGAGGAAAATGTACAAAATGAGAAAACAAAATAGGGATGAGGATTCTTCTGATAATTTTTAAATGCTTCTGAGTCCCCACATCTTAAGCCAAATTGAGAGAAGTTGTTTATTTTTTCACATTTCAGCTTTTGCTGATAGAAAAGAGTACATGCTGATACTTGAATATACTTTCAAGTACCTGTGTACTGTTTACTCAGCTGGAGATTTAATGTTTGTCTTTGTAGAATGTTTTCAGTTAAAAACATTCCTAGAGGAAAGATTGTTATGACACTGATTATAGCATCACACATAGAAGAGGTTTCCTTTTTTTTTTTTTCTCTTGAGAGAGTCTTGCTCTGTCACCCAGGCTGGAGTGCATTGGCACCATCCATACTGGCTCACTGCAACCTCTGCCTCCCAGGTTCAAGCAATTCTCCTGCCTCAGCCTCCCAAGTAGCTAAAATTACAGGCACCTGCCACCACACCTGGCTAATTTTTTTTTGTATTTTTAATAGAGATGGGGTTTCACCATGTTGGCCAGGCTGGTTTTAAACTCCTGACCTCAAGTGATCCGCCAACCTTGGCCTCCCAAAGTGCTAGGATTACAGGCGTGAGCTACCACACCCGGCCAAGAAGAGATTTCTTAAAAAGGAAGAAGTCTTAAAAGGACTAATTTTCCCCCTCAATCCATTGGGTGGGGTGGGGGGAAGGTATAATAATTTTCCTTTACTAGTATTAGAGCTAATGTTAAAAGTGAATCTCTGATCTATTGCTGGTGAAATTTTTTATATAAAAAAAGTAAAGGATATCTTCAAATCATTGTGCATGTGTTTTTAATCTGTCCAATGGTAGGAAGCTGTCTAGAATTCAGGGTGAAATTTAAGATAACTTAGTTAAAAATCTATCAGTCCACCCCATTGTATGAGGTAAAAAGAAGAAAAAAAATAATTAGGCTTGGATGCAGTAGCTCATGCCTGTAATCCCAACACTTTGGGAGGCCGAGGCAGGTGACTGCTTGAGCCCAGGAGTTTGAGACCAGCCTGGGCAACATGGCAAAACCCCATCTTTACTAAAAAAATACAAAAATTAGCTGGGCATGATGGCTTACGCCTATAGTCCCAGCTACTCGGGAGGTTGAGGCAGGAGGATCCCTTGAGCATGGGAGGTGAGGTTGCAGTGAGGCAGGATCACGCCAGTTCACTCCAGCCTTCGAGATCATGCCACTGCACTCCAGCCTGGGCAACAGAGCAAGACTCTAGTCTCTGTCTCAAAAAAAAAAAAAAAAAAAAAATCTGGCGTAAAAGAGCTCAAGCTGATTTTCTTGCTTACAATACTTATTCTTCCTGTGTTATAATTATGGTGGTAAGTTTTATTTTTGTTAGTAGTATTAGCTAAGTTAGTATAATGGAGATCTCAAAGAAATTTCCACATAGGAAATTTCTCTCACACCTCGTAATAATTCAGAGATCAAGATTCCTTTCAATTTGTTGTTCCTCTTTCTCCTTAGGTTTTGTCAAAGCAGAGAAACCACTTAGTCATGACTGAGTCTTAGCCCCAGGAAGGGATGGGAAAAGGGGAGGAACAAAGAAGCCAAGGAAGTGATGAGGAAGATACATACGTCACTTTTGTTCACATTTCATTGAAGAAAACGAATTACATGGGCCATACCTAGCTACAATGGGGAAGCCAAGAAATATACTCTGTAGCTGGATGTCAGTGTGACTAATTAAACCTCAATTACTGTGGAAGAATGAATTAAGATAATTAGCAGCCTATCATAGATACCTTCTAAATTTTCAGGAACTTATTTCTGTCTGTAGCTTGAAAAGTCAAATTAATGTTTTTTTGGTTTTTTCCTTTTTTTTGTTTTATTTGGAGACAGGATCTCGCACTGTTGCCTAGGCTTGAGTGCAGTGGTGCAGGATCATAGCTTGCTGCAGCCTGGAACTCACTGGGTTCAAGTGATCCTCCTGCTTCAACCTCCCAAAGTGCTGGGATTACAAGCATGAGCCACCACACCTAGCCAAATTAATCAGATTTTGAAAAATCCAAATTAATTCCTCAACTCATGCCATAAATAGGTGAATTCAGTTCAGACATGGTGGCTCTTGCCTATTATCTCAGCATTTGAAAGGCTGAGGCAGACAGATGACTTGAGTTCAGGAGTTTGAGACCAGCGTGGGCAACATGGCAAAACCCTGTCTCTACAAAAAATTTAAGAAAAAATTAGCCGGTTGTGGTGCTGCTTAGGTTGCAGGTTGCAGTGAGCTAAGATCGTGCCACTGCACTCAAGCCTGTGCGACAGAATGAGACCCTCAAAAAAAAAAAAAAGGTGGCCGGGCGCGGTGGCTCAAGCCTGTAATCCCAGCACTTTGGGAGGCCGAGACGGGCGGATCACGAGGTCAGGAGATCGAGACCATCCTGGCGAACACGGTGAAACCCCGTCTCTACTAAAAAATACAAAAAACTAGCCGGGCGAGGCGGCGGGCGCCTGTAGTCCCAGCTACTCGGGAGGCTGAGGCAGGAGAATGGCGTAAACCCGGGGGGCGGAGCTTGCAGTGAGCTGAGATCCGGCCACTGCACTCCAGCCCGGGCGACAGAGCCAGACTCCGTCTCAAAAAAAAAAAAAAAAAAAAAAAAAAGGTGAATTCAGTATTTCCTGTATTTAGTTTAGATGTTGCTTTTATAACAATTGCATACATATAGGCTTCATTTTAAAAAAACATTTAATCTTTATTTTATAAAAACAACATCTCGGCTGGGCACAGTGATTCATGCCTGTAATGCCAGCGCTTTAGGAGGCTGAGGCGAGGTGGGAGGATCAGTTGAGGCCAGAAGTCCAAGACCAGCCTGGGCAACATAATAGGACCCTGTCTCTATCCTCCCCAAAAATAAATTAGCTGGGCCGGGAGCGGTGGCTCACGCCTGTAATCCCAGCACTTTGGGAGGCTGAGATGGGCGAATCACAAGATCAGGAGTTTGAGACCAGCCTGAACATGGTGAAACCCTGCCTCTACTAAAATACAAAAAAGATTAGCTGGGCATGGTGGCAGGTACCTGTAATCCCAGCTACTCAGGAGGCTGAGGCGGGAGAATTGCTTGAACCCGGGAGGTGGAGGTTGCAGTGAGCTGAGATCATGCCACTGCACTCCAGCCTGGGCGACAGAGCAAGACTCCATCTCAAAAAAAATAAATTAGCTGGGCATGGTGGCACATGCCTGCAGTCTCAGCTACTTGGGGCAGGGGTATGAAGCAGGAGGATCACTTGAGCCTAGGAGATCACAGCTGTAGTGAGCTATGATCACACCACTTCACTCTAGCCTGGGTGGCAGGCTAAGACACTCTCTCCTAAAATAATAATAGTATTAATAATAATAAAATAACACCTTCACAAAATTGTTTACCCAGGGAATGAATACCTTTAATCTTCTGGCTCAGGAAAAGAAAGAAAAGATTAACGTGACCAAACTGGTGAATGTTCATTGTAGCTTCAAGAGGAAATAACATATAAGTGGAGTCTAATAATACCCAAAAATCCTTTACAAAATTGCAAATTAGAAAGGTCCGTTGGGATTTTGTGTATGTGGCAATGTGTATCTACTCCCTTCAAAGAGGGAGTGCCCTGGGTTACCCTACCCCTCTCTACCTGGTTGTGAGGTTCTATACTATATACTTGTCAGTTCTAACTTTGAATTCTTAAGCATGGGAAATAGCTCCAAATAAGAGGCCTGTTGGTACTCAAGCACCTCATTCTTGTGTGTAGAAATAGCATTCCAGTGGACTGCCAATTTGAACATTTCTTGAATAGGAACATTTTTTTCTTACAGCAAACATTATTGATAGCTCTGACTCTACTTTTGTTGTGGTGGCACAGGCAAATTTAGATGTTGAGGTAGTGGAAGTCACAGATGGTGGCTGCCAAAAGTGTGCCAGATCCTGTGACCTACATAACCTGTTAGCACCCTTATTGAGGACTGTTCACTCTTGTTCTAGGCTTTTAATTCACTTTGCTCGTTAAAGGGAGGAAAATGAGGGCCGGGTGCAGTGACTCATGCCTGTAATCCCAGCACTTTGGGAGGCCGAGGTGGGCGGATTACGTGAGGTCAGGAGTTTGAGACCAGTCTGGCCAACATGGCAGAAACCCCGTTTCTACCAAAAATACAAAAATTAGCTGGGTGGGAGGCAGAGGTTACAGTGAACCAAGATCACACCACTGTACTCTAGCCTGGGTGACAGAGTGAGACTCCATCTCAAAAAAAAATTGGGAAGAAAAATGATAAAATTGTACATTAGGGGCATAAACAATTCCTTATACTCTTATCTTAATTTGGTGAAAAAATAGGAAGCCACATCACATACTTAGTGGACTAGGGTTTATTTTTACTTTTTTTTTTTTTTTTTTTTTTAAGAGAAAGGCAAATTGTCACGGCCAGGCGGGGTGGCTCACGCCTGTAATCCCAACACTTTGGGAGGCCAGGGCGGGTAGATCACGAGGTCAGGAGATCAAGACCATCCTGGCTAACATGGTGAAACCCCGTCTCTACTAAAAAATATACCAAAAAAAAAAAAAAAAAAGCCAGGCATTGTGGTGGGCACCTATAGTCCCAGCTACTCGGGAGGCTGAGGCAGGAGAATGTCGTGAACCCGGGAGGTGGAACTTGCAGTGAGCCGAGATCATGCCACTGCACTCCAGCCTGGGAGACAGAGCAAGACTGTTTCAAAAAAAAAAAAAGAAAAAAAATTGTCCCTTTGTTTGTTGGCCAGGCTATTCTTGAACTCCTGGCCTCAAACAGTCTTCCTGCCTTGGCTTCCCATAGTGTTGGGATAACAGGCATGAGCCATGGCACCTGGCCTGGATTATGGTTTAAATAAATCAGTAAATTCATGCATATATCCATTCAAAATGACTTGAAAAATTAAATTGTAAGCAGTATTTTTAACAACTTAAAAATTGTGCTTATCAAGATTGTTAATGACTTAAATTTACATTACATCATAGATTTGTTTACCATTAATAATTTTTACTTGCTTCATTTGAGACCTATGTTTTGGCGAGTCCCAGCAGGAAGATATCTGAAGAATCTAGAGGTGAGAGCCTGAACCCAGAGCCCTCAGCTCGAGGGAGAAGTGAGGGAGAAGGAAAGCAGAGGACTTGCATGATTAACACTTGGTTCAAGTTATTGCTAAAGGTCTGTGAAAGCACTTTGTTGCAGTTCTGACTCCCTAGCCTAAAATTCATATTCAGTGCTCACCTGTAGCAATTACGTGAACATGATTTTTGTTGTCATTGTTCCAAGTCCCCAAATTGTATTAAAGATTCAGTTGGCAAGTAATTTTATTTAGTACTCAATATATGTAAGCACTAGGGATTCAGGGGAAAACAAGATAGAGAAAGTCTGCCCCATCGGAACTTAAATCTCCTGACTGCTGGTGAATTTATAAATAAGTGAATCCTGTAGTATAATGTATGGTTGCGTATAGTCGGCTTGAGTGCTACTTTGTGGAAAATCTTCTGACTTTAACATAGTCTTAAAATCCTAAACTGTCGGCCGGGCACGGTGGCTCAAGCCTGTAATCCCAGCACTTTGGGAGGCCGAGACGGGCGGATCACGAGGTCAGGAGATCGAGGCCATCCTGGCTAACCCGGTGAAACCCCGTCTCTACTAAAAAATACAAAAAACTAGCCGGGCGAGGTGGTGGGCGCCTGTAGTCCCAGCTACTCGGGAGGCTGAGGCAGGAGAATGGCGTGAACCCGGGAGGCGGAGCTTGCAGTGAGCTGAGATCCGGCCACTGCACTCCAGCCTGGGCGACAGAGCGAGACTCCGTCTCAAAAAAAAAAAAAATCCTAAACTGTCAGGAACTTTCCAGGTTCCTTCAGCTAAGTAAGGTGAGGCACACCAGGCAAAGGAACAGCAGAGCTTTGATAAGGGGGAGCAGAAATAACACAGCATTGAACAAGCTTCTGTTATAAACAATACCACATGCCTATTTTAGAAAATGATGGTTTCATCCTATGTAAGTGTACTTGGTAAGTGGATGGACAGTGCTCGATATGGACCCTCATCGTCAGGAAAATGTAAGCATTGACTTCGTATAAGACATAGAACAGTACCTCAGCTGGGTGCAGTGGCTCACGCCTGTAATCCTAGTACTTTAGGAGGCTGAGGCAGGAGGATCACTTGAGCCCAGGAGTTTGAGACTAGCTTGGGCAACATGGCGAGACCTCGTCTCTGCAGAAAAAAAAAAAAAGTCCAAAAATTAGCCAGTTGTGGGCGTGGTAGCACATGCCTGTAGGCCCAGCTACTCAGGAGGCTGAGGTGGTAAGATCACCTGAGCCCAGGAATTCAAGGCTGCAGTGAGCCGTGATTGTGCCCCCTGCACTCCAGCCTGGGCAACAGAGTGAGTACTCTATTGCAAAAAAAAAAAGAGAGAGAGAGAAAACACATCATGTGGTTTTTGATGATAAAGCACCATTGTAAATCAGTTTGTAGTTTTAAAACTTGAGCAGTGAAATACAAATTGTAAAAAGTATTTTTCATAGCAGCCTGGAACATCTTTAAAGTTACCGCCTTTGGAAGTGATAAGTGATAAGAAAAGATGATTTGATTGTGAGCCAGGTGCTTGCTTGTATATTTGGCTTTTTGCCACTGCTATAACCCCTGCTTGAAATAGACACTGTGAAAATCAAATGACATGCATTAGTTTTAACATTCTGTGGTCCCCTTCCTACCTACCACCTAATGAACTTTCACTGTGCTTGTTCTAAATAGCTTCCAAGTGATTGTATTGAATTAGGGTCCATTTATTCAGTCATCAGGAATGGATGTTTCCTCAGTGGCAAGGTTCTTGCCTTTTGGGAGCTCATAGCCTATTTGGGAGACATAATGATGAGGAGGAATGTTAGAAGTCACGCACAGAGATTTGTGGGCCATCCTTGTGCTCCGTCTTAGCACAAGACTAGCCTGTAGAACCCCCAGAATCTACATGGAAAACACTGTTCCTTGTATTTTTTGTGGCTTGAAATAACAGGTACCAAGGGCTGCCTTGCCTTCTTATGCTCCCTTTATATTCCCTCTCTGTGTACTATATAAGAGGTATTTTTCCTCTCCATTGTACTGATGAGGAAACTGAAGAGAAAAATATATTACTATGCAAAGCATCCTCACAACTTTTCATTTACAAAGAAGCTATTCCAGTGAGTTATTTTTAGAGTCAGGAGTAAGTTTAGTTTATATTCCATTATTCTTTGCAGCATCCATTATGAATGGTTAATAAATCCTAGCCTGGCAAATTTACTTAAATATTATCTGACAGGTCAGGCCCAATGGCTCACACCTGTATTCCCAGCACTGTGGGAGGATTGCTTGAGGCCAGGAGTTACAGATCAGCTTTGGCAAAATAGCAAGACCCTATCTCTACAAAAAAAATGTAAAAATCAGCCAGGTGTGGTGGTGTGTGCCTACAGTCCCAGCTATTAGGTTGGTGCAGAAGTAATCACGGTTCTTGCCATTAGAAGTAATGCCAAAAACTACAGTTACTTTTGTACCAACCGAATACTTGGGAGGCTGAGGTGAGAGGATGGCTTGAGCCCAGGAGTTCAAGTTTGAGCTATGATTGCACCACTGCGCTCCAGTCTGGGTAACAGAGCGAGACCCTGTCTCTTAAAAAACAAAAAATAAAACACCAGGCGCGGTGGCTCACACCTGTAATCCCAGCACTTCGGGAGGCTGAGGCAGGTGGATCATGAGGTCAGGAGTTAGAGACCAGCCTGGCCAAGATGGTGACACCCTGTCTCTACTAAAAATAGAAAAATTAGCCAGGTGCAATGGTGGGCACCTGTAATCCCAGCTACTCTGGAGGCTGAGGCAGGAGATGAACCCGGGAGACAGAGGTTGCAGTGAGCCAAGATTGTGCCACTGCATTCTAGCCTGGGCGACAGAGGAAGACTCCATCTCAAAAAAAAAAAAAAAAAATCTGACAAAGTACTTTATCAATCTGTATCTTAAAAAATTGCTTATTGGCCAGGCGCGGTGGCTCAAGCCTGTAATCCCAGCACTTTGGGAGGCCGAGACGGGTGGATCACGAGGTCAGGAGATCGAGACCATCCTGGCTAACACGGTGAAACCCCATCTCTACTAAAAAAAAAATACAAAAAACTAGCCGGGCAAGGTGGCAAGCGCCTGTAGTCCCAGCTATTCGGGAGGCTGAGGCAGGAGAATGGCGTAAACCCGGGAGGAGGAGCTTGCAGTGAGCTGAGATCCGGCCACTGCACTCCAGCCTGGGCAACAGAGCCAGACTCCGTCTCAAAAAAAAAAAAAAAATTGCTTATCGCTGGCCGGGTGCGGAGGCTCACGCCTGTAATCCCAGCACTTTGGGAGGCTGAGGCAGGTGGATCACGAGGTCAGGAGATCGAGACCATCCTGGCTAACACGGTGAAACCCAGTCTCTACTAAAAATACAAAAAATTAGCCAGGTGCGGTGGCAGGAGCCTGTAAAAAAAAAAAAAAAAAAAAAAAAAAAAAAGGCTTATCACTTAGTGATTATTGGCTCACCAGTATTGATTAATCTTCACTGTTTTGTAGAGTCCTTTGGCTTCAAGTCCCTACTTCTTTACTATTCTACATTCAGTACTAACCACAGCCAAGCCAAACCTTTTTTTTTTTTTTGAGAGTCTTACTCTGTTGCCCAGGCTGGAGTGCAGTGGTGCAATCATGGCTCACTGCAACCTCCGTCCCCCAGGTTCAAGCGATTCTCCTGCCTCAGCCTCCCGAGTAGCTGGGATTACACTCGCCTGCCACCATGCCCAGCTAATTTTTGTATTTTTAGTAGAGACGGGGGTTTCACCATCTTGGCCAGGCTGGTCTTGAACTCCTGACCTTGTGATCCACCTGCCTCGGCCTCCCAGAGTGCTGGGTTGACAGGAGTGAGCCACTGCACCCAGCCTTCATCCTTTATTTCTCTGCATACCTTTGTGTACTGCCACTTGAAAACTGTCTACTGACATAAAACTGTTGACTACTGCAGCTAAAAGACATTGTACTAATCCAACACTGTCATAGTACAAATAAAGGGTGTTTTAGATATATGAAATAATTTGTCCAAGGACACAACATGAAGTTAGTGGCAGAGCCTGAATTCAAACCAAATCTAATTTCTAGGCCACTCCTCTACTCACATATTTGCCTTCCCAGGTCCTATCTTCTCATCAGAGCACAATACTACTCCCACTTCTTATTATCAGCCTCTGCTTTTCAGTGATATAACTTCTGTGCAAAATTTCCCTCATGCTTCTAGGTCTCTAGTGAGTATGAATATACCTAAATCTCTTCTTGTTCTGACCATTGATTGTAGCCCCATGCCCACTGATTTTTCCATTTGGGGTTTCTAATTTCCAATTCCAGACCTAACCTACCACCTTCCTCCTCTGAACTCCTCCTTCCCTGTTGTGACTGCACCATTGTTTTCTCTTATTAGTCTCAAAACTTTAGTGGTGGTAAATCACCACTTCTTTTATCTCCTCCTTACCATCACACTTGCTCTCCCTCCCACTAGGATCACCACATTTTACCCAGCTCCTTTGCATTTTCTTTATCTCAGTCATTTCCTTCCATCTCTACATTTTGACTTCTAAGAACGCAACTGGTATTTTGAGGCTGATTCCACGAGCATGTAACTTTAAGGCAAATTATGTGACCTGTCAAAGCCTCAGTTAATTCATCTGTAAAGTGAGATAATATTTAAAGTATTGGCCGGGCGCGGTGGCTCAAGCCTGTAATCCCAGCACTTTGGGAGGCCGAGGCGGGCGGATCACGAGGTCAGGAGATCGAGACCATCCTGGCTAACATGGTGAAACCCCGTCTCTACTAAAAATACAAAAAACTAGCCGGGCGTGGTGGCGGGCGCCTGTAGTCCCAGCTACTCGGAGGCTGAGGCAGGAGAATGGCCTGAACCTGGGAGGCGGAGCTTGCAGTGAGCCAAGATCGCGCCACTGCACTCCAGCCTGGGTGACACAGCGCGAGACTCCGTCTCAAAAAAAAAAAAAAAAAAAATATTTAAAGTATTGTGAAGATTAACTGAAATAAGATTTAATTTCAGTTGTAAAACCTAAACTATAAATGCTCAGTAAATATTTGTGGAATTAGTAAATATATATATGTATTTGGCTTCTAGTCCCTACTTCTTTACTGTTCTACATTCAGTACTTACTACATTCAGTACACACACACACACACACACACACACATATATATATTTTTTAGACAGAGTTTCTCTCTTGCCTCCCAGGCTGGAGTACAATGGTGCCATCTTGGCTCACTGCAACCTCTACCTCCTGGGTTCAAGCAATTTTTCTGCCTCAGCCTCCCAAGTAGCTGGGACTACAGGCGTGCATCACTATACCCGGCTAACTTTTTGGCATTTTTAATAGAGATGGGATTTCACCGTGTTGGCCAGGCTAGTCTCGAACTCCTGACCTCAGGTGATCCACCCGCCTCGGCCTCCCAAAGTGCTGGGATTACAGGTGTGAGCTACCACGCCCGTCCTGAATTAGTAGTGTTTTTGTTTTTGTTTTGAGGCAAAGTTTCGCTCTTGTCCCCCAGTCTGGAATGCAATGGCATGATCTCGGCTCACTGCAACCTCTGCCTCCCAGGTTCAAACAATTCTCCTGCTTCAGCCTCCTGAGTAACTGGAATTACAGGCGCGTACCACCACGCCCAGCTAATTTTTTGTATTTTAAGTAGAGACGGGGTTTCACCATGGCCAGGCTGGTCTTGAACTTCTGACCTCAGGTGATCTGTCCTCCTCAGCCTCTCAGAGTGCTGGGATTACAGGCATGAGCCACTGCACCCGGCCTTTTTTTTTTTTTTTTTTTTTGTTTGAGATGGAGTCACCCAGGCTGGACTGCAGTGGCACAATCTTGGCTCACTGCAACCTCCACATCCTGGGTTCAAGCAACTGAATTAGTAAATATTAATTCCCTTCTCCTTATAACCATATGAGTTTGAGAAATTTTTGTTCTTAACTGTGGTAAACCAGAAAAGATTAGATGTTAATACTTGCAAGATTTTTTAAATGTTTGTTAGTGTTTCTTTGCTCTATGATCACATCAAATTCTAAGTATAGAAAACTTTTTGTTTTGGTCTATTTTTGTTTATAACAGCTGTAACGAGATATAATTCACATACCATAAAATTTGTCCTTAAAGGCTGGGTGCAGTGGCTCACACCTGTAATCCCAGCACTTTGGGAGGCTGAGGTGGGTGGATCACGAGGTCAGGAGTTTGAGACCAGCCTGGCCAACATAGTGAAACCCGTTCTCTACTAAAAATACAAAAATATTAGCTGGGCGTGGTGGTGGGCGCCTGTAATCCCAGCTACTTAGGAGGCTGAGACAGGAGAATTACTTGAACCCAGGAGGCGGAGGTTGCAGTGAGCTGAGATCACGTCACTGCACTCCAGTCCAGGCGACAGTTCGAGACTCTGTCTCAAAAACGAAAAAAAAATTTATCCTTAAAAGTATACAACTGAGTGGTTTTTAGTATAGTCAGAGTTTTGCAACTATTACTAGTATCTATTTTTATTTATTTTTATTTATTTATTTTTTGAGACGGAGTCTCGCTCTTGTTTCCCAGACTGGAGTGCATGGTGCAATCTCTGGGCTCACTGCAACCTCCACCTCCCGGGTTCAAGCGATTCTCCTGCCTCACCCTCCCAAGTAGCTGGGATTACAGGCATGCGTCACCACACCCGGCTAATTTTGTATTTTTAGTAGAGACGGGGTTTCTCCATTTTGGTCAGGCTGGTCTCAAACTCCCGACCTCAGGTGACCCGCCCGCCTCAGCCTCCCAAAGTGCTGGGATTACAGGCATGAGCCACCGCACCTGGCTACTTGTATCTAATTTTATAACTCCATTTTCATTACTCTGAAAAGAAACTCCATACCCATTAGTAATCACTCCCCGTTTCTCCCTCTCCACAACCTGTAATCTGTTTTCTGTCTCTATGGATTGGCCTGTTCTGGACATTTCATATAAATGGAACCATATATGACTTTTCGTATCTGGCCTCTTTGACTTAGCAGACTGTTTTCAAGGCTGAAGCATATATCAGAACTTCATTACATTTCAAGGCTGATATTCCATTTTATGGATAGAGACAACTTACCGTTTATCCATTCATCACTTGGTAGACATTTGGATTGTTTCCACTTTTTGGCTATTATTAATAATGCTGCTGTGAACATTTGAAAGTTTTTATTGTGGACATATGTTTTCACTTCTCTTGTATATATGCCTAGGAGTGGAATTAGCGTAGACTTTAGTTGATAAGGCAAGGAATGAAATGATATGAGAACTAAAGTTTCTTATTTGGGGGATTTGGGATGTTCCCTTCTATGTTAGTTCCATAAGATGGAAATTCTTTGCTCTGGACCTCACAGAGCACTGTACCTCCCTGAGGTGCTTGGAACATCAGAGAAATTAATAGAAAAGCTAGAGCCTCCAATCAGAAAAGATCACAAACAACAGAAATGCCCCCACATAATAAAGAGTGCTTGTATTAGGATAGAGTAGCAAAATCACCCCCACATCACAGTGGTTTATTCTGACCAAAGCATTTATTTTCATTCCATTTATATAGGAGGTGGCATTGTAGAAAATAAAAACTTTCTCGAAGAGATACAAATTAAAGAAAAGTTAGAGTAAGGTGAATACTTGTTTAAAAGTACCTTTAGAGTGAGGGTAAGCCCCCTTCTCAACCCAAAATGAACTGAATGAGAGGGAGAGCAAAAGAGGTCCGGAGCAGTTTGTGGAGTGATGTTTCCATCTCTAATGCCACTTAGCTCAGGAGCAGGCTTCAGATACTGCCTTTATCGTTACAGAAAGCCATGGGAAGGAAAATGTCTGAGGTAGAGCTCAGCACTTCGCATCATAAGGCTAGTCACTCAGAAGTCACTAATCACTCTCCCTTTTCTTGTTTTTCAGTGAACGAGATAATTGGGAGAGACATGTCCCAGATTTCTGTTTCCCAAGGAGCAGGGGTGAGCAGGCAGGCTCCCCTCCCGAGTCCTGAGTCCCTGGATTTAGGAAGATCTGATGGACTCTAACAGTGCTCACTGCAGCCTTGTGTCCACCACCAACTTCTCAGCATGTTTCTCTCCTTGGACCTTGGGTTTCCAACTCTGCAGCCTTCAGGTCTGGCACCAGGAGTGGGACTCACCATTTGTGGGGAAAGCAGCGTTCCTCCACCTCAGGCCTTGGGTAGATTTTGTAAAAGAACAGGAGCAGCATAGGCTGTTTGAGCTTTGGGGAAACGAGCTTTGCTTTTTATATTTAACTAGGATACTTTTACGTGATGGGTGCTTTGAGTGTGAATGCAGCAGGCTCTTGTTTCCGAGGTGCTGCTTTTGCAGGTGACCTGGTTACTTAGAGAGGATTGGTGATTTGTACTGCTTTATGGTCATTTGAAGGGCCCTTTAGTTTTTATGATAATTTTTAAAATAGGAACTTTTGATAAGACCTTCCAGAAGAAAAAAAAAAGAAGAAAAAGAAAAAAATCCCAAGCCCACACCTATGCCTCAGAAAGTCAGCATGTGTCCTAAAGATTTTCATAGATTTATAGGAAATAAAGCCAAATGTAGCTCATACCTCTTTATAAAACTAAACTGTTGTTAGATAAAATGAGAAGAGACCATTCCATCATTGAAGTGTTGGAATATAAAAAGACATTCCAGAGCATAGCCTTTTGGTAACTTTCTAGGTAATCTTGCAATCTCTCCATACTGGCTCCATGTTGAAATTGCTTTTTCCCTCAGGACCCTGGGTTACATGGCTACATTTAAGGTGACTCTGAATGGTGGGGTTTTAGCTTGGTCACTTTCATTTCTTGCCATGATAAAAACTAGTAAGCTGTTCAGTGCTCTTCCTATTTGTGTCATCTGGTCCTAGAACCTTTTCCAAACAGGAGCATCTGCCTTTGCTGTTCTGTGACCTTTGAAGTCAGTCTCACGGTGGTTTAGGCAGCTTCGCAGTTGTAACTGTTCTCTAGAGGCCAGGCTGTGTGCAGAGCTAAAGCACAGGTGAGCTGTACATCAGCATGGGCAGAGAAAATAGAGGACTCCAGATGGGAAGGTTTTAAGAGTCACACTAGCATGGAAGGCTTATCTGCCATTCTGTTTATAGCCCAAAATGATTCTGACCTACCCTGTCCTGTCTGTATGATCTAAAAACCAGCCTTTTCCCCAGAAGGCTCTGAGCACATCCAGAAGTGATAACCTGACCCTCCACACCAAAGACACCCTGGTGCTGCTGCTGGTGAGACTGGTGTCTAAGGCAGGGCCCAGCAGAAACTGTAGCCTGCTGTCTACCAAAGGAGGTACCCAAGTTGGGTACTTAAAAAAAAAAAAAACCTGCCCTTACCCCTCTCCCTAGTGGGATCTTTTACCTGTTCCTGGGCCTATTACAGAGCCTCTGAAGTTTGCAGTATGCTTTCAAATGAAATAATATACTTTCACTGATTCAGGAAGCAGATTTTTTGAGTGCCTATATGTGAGACAGTGTGCTGGTTGAAGGCCTGATGCCGTTATTCCAGGAGACTGCAGGCCCTTGATGCCAGGACTCTCTCTACTGAGGCCAGTTCAGGCCTGGGAAAGGGAGCTGGCCTATTGCCCACCACCTGTTGTCAGTAGGGTTGGAGCTGTTGACTCAGGATGAGGAAGTATGGTCTTTAAAAAAAAAAAAAATGTATTTCAGATTTCTCCTCTAAAGTTAGAGAAAAAGATCTGTCCTTCAGCAGATCACTGTGGCCCGTCTTGGAGCTGGGTGGTTTCAAATTTTCTTGAAAAGTGAGTTGTGTCACAGAATGTGGATAGTGAGATTTGCTTCTGGGCCTGTGGTTGGAAGCCCACAGCTTCCTTTGGAGGGGCAAGAAGTTGGCCTCTCAATTGACATTCCAGAGAAATGGCCAGACTTGCCTCTACCCTTTTGTCCCTGGTGTAGCTGCCTCACATGGGATTATTGCAAGAGTTCCCCTTGCAATACCCTTTGGGGGCTGCTTTGCTGCCCTCAAGAATTAAAAGCCTCTATGATCCAGAGTTGCTATGCACCAAATTTTGATGCCTTCTAAATACCTTGATGCCTGTAGCACTAGAAATGCTTTCCTATTTAAAATAAACATTAAATTTTAAAATAGAGCTTTGTATACTATGTAAGCATTTTTATATCAGCTTTGTAAAAGCTTTGGTGTTAAGAGTCAATATTTTTTGGCTTTGTAGATAAAGACTTAAATTTTTGTGCAACATAGTGGTGTTAAAGCACACATCCATTGGACTATGCAAATCAATTTATAGTAGCAGCACTGAGCAACTGGGCACGTGCTAGTATGCACCCCCTCCTACTCTAACTGTGCTAGCTCTTGGGTTGAGGAATGGAATGAGTAGCCTTCTGCTTACTGGAGATGCACAGAGAAACATGGCTGAAAACAGCTTTAAAAGGAACATGTCTTCGGGTTCATGTGTGGTGCTGCTGCCCAGGTGTAAACTATCCCCACCCAGGGCCAGCCATTATCACCAGACCTCTTCTGGGCCTGGCTGTGAAGCCTTGTCTTTGGTATTCAGAATAGATCTTTAAGGCTCAGATGGGCTCAAATTGAAACCTTGTGATTTATAAAATGGATGTTTAGTAAAGGAACTGGTTCTCAGTTATGTTTACAGCACTTGGAATTGTGTGTTCTTGTACATTTTGTATTTTAAAACCTTTTATGGGAGTGCGGTGCTCCTTACACAAATACAAAGGGAAGAAGAGCCAGCAGTTGAGGCTCCTCAGTTTTAGTGCTGAAATAATAAACAATGACAGGTCAACAGTCTCCTTAATCTGTCTGAGTGTTCCTGTGCCTGGGGTTGGTGTGGAGCTCCTCACTTTGGGGCAAAGTTAAGGGTCCTGTGGCTTTTAAAAAGTCCATTTGGTTAATAACTTTTCATTTAAGGAAGAGAAAATCGAGTTCCAAATTGCTTCTGAGGCTTCAGTTCTGTACCATTTAATGCGTGCAAAGGACATTCCACGGTGTCTGCTGGGTTCAGGGCAACTGGCTTTCCGAAGGCATACAAGAAAAGTTGGCAAAGTCCCCTTTAAAAGTCAAGCCTGAGTTTTTGTGTGGGGGCCTCCTGCCCCCTAATGTCTTCTGGTGATACTGCAGCACAGTCCATCAAAATAGTTCGTGGTTTTGCCATCTGTTACTCCTTATGCCCACCTCGGGAGGGGCTAGCATCTTTAGGTGGGACCATCCGTGGCACAACATGGTCTCTGAGGTCCAGATTCTGAGGGTAGGGCTGGCTCTCTCTGCCTCCTTATCCCCCACCAGAGGGACAGGAGGAGGTAGAACATTGGGATCTTTACTCAGAGGCTCAGATGGACCCTTGATTCTCTCAGGAATCATACATTGAAGGTACCAGAGCTTCCATTTTAAAAAAGAAAGCAAGCCTGCCATGGACCTATCAGCCCCACCGTATCTGTTGGCATGGGCCACAGCCAGGACACACTAAAGGGCTCTCCAGGTGCCAGTCAAGATGCCTGGCTCAGGCCATCAGGAGCCGGTTAGCCCCATTCCACCCCTAGCCCTGCATGCAGGGTTCAGCCATTGTCTTTGGGGGAAACAGGCAGAAGAATAAGTGGAGGGTGGAGCTGGGGCTTGGGCTCCTCTAGGTACCTTCTGAGAGCTTTGACAAGCCAGAAAGAAGCTACCAGGTTGAGGGTGCTGGTCTGGATGCAGGAGAGACATGTTCACTGAGGATATCAGCTGGCTCTTACCTCCTAGCTTTCTCTCCTACAAACACACCCATTCCTTGGGGGCTTGTAACACAGTGCGAGGTGGGTCACCAACAGGCATCAGACTGGTGTAGTCATCAGCAGGTAGCTACAGAAGGGATGCAGATTTAGGGCAAAGAGCTCAGCCAGACCCGCCAGGCCCTCCAGCCACACAATCTCACCTGGTAGGCCTGGAAGACGCTAAGCAGATCCTTCATACCAGCTGTGTATGGGACACCCTGCATGCGGACCAAAGCTCCTGGCTGGGACAACACTGAGGTGGGAGCAGAGGCCAGGGCAGCAGTGGGTGTGGTGAGGTAGCCCACAGTGGTGGGGGAGACTGGGGGGCTAGGGTGGGAGAGACAAGGTTTAGTCATGCATGCCACATGTGGCCTAGACCGAGTCCTGTTTCCCTCCTCCCTTGCTTCTGCCTTGTGATTAGTTCAGTTCCTCCTCCCTGAAGCCCCAGCTTCTACAGAGTCATCTTCGATCTGTTTTGTAGATGGCGTTAGCCAGCTCCCACCTTACTCCCTTGTCATCTGGTCCAGAAAGGGGATCGTGACCCTTCCCTAGATTGGGACAGGGAGCGGGACTGTGGTGTTCTCTTAGCTGCAGGGTACCTTGGGTAGTAGGCTGTGTAGTTCAGGTAGAGTTGAGTGGCTGGCCCTGGATAGTAGGCAACAGGGGTGGGGGCAGCAGGTACCCTGGCAGCTGGGAGCAGTGCTGAAGAGGGGTATAGAGCTGCCGTCTCCGTGGGAATGAGGGTTGGGGTGGCTTGGAAGGTGGCGTAGGTAGGTGGTGAGAGGCCTAGAGACAGAAGGAAAAAGTGCATGTGCACGGAGCCTAGCACTGCCCTGGGTGGGGCAGCCAGAAAGGAGTTCCCGCTATACAAAGTAGTAGGGGCTTACAACAGCCTGACTCCCACAGGCCTCCTTCTTCCCTAGCCCCTAGGGCACTCACAGGGCAGCTTGCAGGGCGGAGGGGACATGCCACTGCGGCCCAAGGTGCCCCCCATCAGCACACGGCTCATCTCCTCTGTGGAACAGGGGACCACCTCCACGTAGCGTTCCTTCATCACCTTCTTATGGCAACGCTGAGCAGTAGCTAGGGCTCGCTCTGCTGATGTCATCTGGATGAAGGCATCGCCCGATGGCCGGCCCTGTGCACACCATCTTGTGAGCAGTTTGTCATGTGTAAGAGTGCCTTACCCCTAACACACACCCCTTCCTATTGATGTGTTCCCCCTACCAAGCAGTGGCCTCACCTGCTGGTTGAGCACCATGTGCACACCATGGGGCCGGATGTCAGCTGCTGCCTCCCCCAGAAAGCTCAGGATGTCTTCAATGGTGGCCGTGTAGGGCAGGCCTCGGAGGCGTACACAGTCCCTCCCAGTCCCAGGTGCCAGTGGGAAGGGGATGGGCAGCAGTGGGGCAGTCAGTGTGGGAAGGAGTGGGCCAGATGCATAGCGGTTCAAGACCTAGTAAGGAAGGCAGCAACAGGCTGGTCATGCCAAGTAGGGTGGGGGCACAGAGGGCCACCCTGGAGTAACAGTACTTCTAGGGGTGGAAAGCCCTGGGTGCTCACCTGCTGCACCTCGGCTGCAGTGCTCCGGAAGAGTTCAATGTATCGCTTACCCAGCATGCCCTTGTGCCTGCGCAGTGCAGCCTGTGCCAGCTCCTCACAAGCAAAGAGGGCGAAGGCATCACCAGTCGGCCGGCCGTCAGGGTGGCGCACAAAGAGCAGCCCCTCGGCACCCCCAGTCACTGGGCACTCTGGCCCCAGGAAGCCTAGCACGTCCATTGGCCCAGCCGAGAAGGGCAGTCCCCGCAGCCGCAGGATCACTTGGTCTTCCCGTGACAAGAAACGAGCCACCTCTAGTGATGTGCCTGTGTGGGGGACATGGGAGTCACCTGCTGACTTCACTCGTGCCCCTTCAGACACTCACCCATGCAGGGGAGCAGGCAGGCAAGGGGGTGGTGGGGAAGTGAGATATGGATCAAGGACCAGGGGAGCCAGGCCCTGTTTGGGGTATACTCACCCCCTGCGATCTTTACAAACTCCTCCCCTGTCGCCTTATACACCTGTGGGTACAAAGAGCAGCAGCCCGTGGGTCTCAGGCCTGGCTCAGATTGGCCCTGCTCCGCTCCCAGCCCAAAGCCCCACCTCAATATAGCGGACGCCCATGTGATGCTTGTGTCTCTGCAGCGCTAGGTCCCGCTGCTCGCTGTCCACAAAGCGGATGAGGGCCTCACCATTTCTGCGGCCCTGGGCGTTGAGGCAGAGCGCTACACCACCCCTGTGGAGCCAGTGCTGTTAGTGCCTCCTGGGTAGGCCTGTCCAGTTGGGCCCACCCACCCCACCACACCCACCTGGCCACGTTGAGCCCTTTGAAGAAGCGAGCCACGTCCTGGTCTGATGACTGCCAGGGCAACCCACGAGCCCGTACCACAGTCTCACTGTCCACCACATCTGCCTTGCTGCTGTAGAGGCAGGGCACAGTGCTGTCAGAACTATCCAGCTGTTGTCACCCCCCAGCCCCTGCTCCCACACTCACCAAGGCCCCGTCTCATATTTCTGCTTTATCACCTCAGGCTTCGAAAACAATTGACCTGAGAAAAGATGGTGTGGGGGTCAGCAGGGTCTGCTGGAGAGGGGTCTCCCCACCAAGTTCTGCAAAAAGAGGACAGTTGAGGGAGATGAAGAAATGACAGGCTGAGCGCAGTGGCTCAGGCCTATAATCCCAGCACTTTGGGAGGTCAAGGTGGGTGGATCATTTGCGGTCAGGAGTTCGAGACCAGCCTGGCCAACATGGTGAAACCCAGTCTCGACTAAAAATACAAAAATTAGCCAGGCGTGGTGGCGAGCGCCTGTAATCCCAGCTACTCTGGAGGCTGAGGCAGGAGAATATCTTGAACCCGGAAAGTCGAGGTTGCAGTGAGCTGAGTTTGCACCACTGCACTCTAGCCTAGGCTACAGAGCAAGGCTCTGTCACAAAGAAAAAGAAGAAATGACAAAGAGGCTTCCCCTGTGGTCTCTTAGAGAAGGTCACAGTGGGGAGGAGTAATAGGCCGGCATTCGTCATCCCTGAGAACAGGTGACAGGCAGTGAGGGAAAACTTACTGCTGGACTCTTTGAGTAGATCGAGGATAACAGCTACCATTGTCTTCACTTCCCAGACCCCAAAGTCATCCTCTGTGGCATCTGTCTCCAGTCCTAAATCTATGGGTAGAGAAGTGACAGTGAAGACAGCATAAGCACGAATCCTGTTTACCCCTGGGCCCAGCTCCCCTCCATAGACACATGCTGGAGACCAGCATATACATCTGTTTTGGCCCAGTTCATGTGTGCACTTACAGATCCCCAGTCCAGACACAGACACATACCCACATTCCAAACTCATCCTAGCACAGACACACAGACACAGGTACAGTCAGGGACTTAGCAGATGATGCAGACTTGCATGTGTCCATATTACCCACCCACCAGCACGCACATACTCAGATACATGTACCCACAGTGGCTTGTCCACCCTAACCCTTCTGGGTCACAGATACCCTGTGCCATGGTGGCCACAGTGAGGTCCCTGGCAGGGCAGGTACTTGGATGTTGCATATGGAACTCTCTTCGGAGGTCATAGAAGGAGAAGAATGTGTCGGGGAGCACCAGGTTCTGGGGGCACATAGGATTGGGGATGAGTGCCCTGCCCACCCTCAGGACAACAGGGGTCCTGGGACCCTTACTGACCCTGCTCCCCCGCCCGATTTTCCTTCAGGGGCATACCTTCCTGGAGGCCTCAGGGTGCAGGACCTGTCGCAATAGCTGCTGCCCATCAGTGCAGAGCATGTAGGGGCCCCCGCCCAGCAGAGCCACATCCCCATTCACCAGCTGTGAGAACTGGGGATAGGGAGTGGGGAGAGAGAAACACACAGATTCACAGCTGGGCAGGCAGGAAGTGAGGGTAGGAGGAGGAAGGAGGCAGGCTGCAAAGCTGGTTTAGCCAGATGTTCAACCCTATCCTGCCTGGGAAGAAGAGGCCACACCTGTTGAGCCTAGCCCTATGTCCCTTCCCCTCACCCCCCAACCTTGTTCCAGTCCACTGTCACCTCCTCCAGGCCAAATGAGGGCAATCACACATAACCCAAGCCCTCAACACACACACTCCAGGAGTTTGGAGTGGGGCCAGAGTAAACACCTGGAGTGGGACAAGCAGGTGGGAAGAGGCGGAGCAAAGCAGGTTAAACCTGTCTCTGACCAGGCACCACCCTCAGACAGGTGGGGGAGGCCCAGTCCTGCCTGAGGCCCAGAAGGCTCATGGTCAATGGCAGCCCCGCCTCCAGGTCTGACCAACCGAGGGGCAGAGAAACTCCAAGGACAGAGCTCCACACTTGGACATCAGGGGCAGCATGAGCTTTGACCCACACCCTATCGACTGGCTGGCACTGAGCTGTTTGCTTATAGAGGGGGTGGCACTCCTGAGGCTGCCCAGCCCTCCCCCAGCCTCCATCCTGGCTGGAGAAGTATAAGCACTAATCACTGACCCACGGAGCCTCCCTGCCAATTCTGTGAAACTTTACAACCTGAGGCTGACAGAGCAAGGCAACCCAGCTCTCCTCCAGCAAACTCCCCAAGTGAAGGGCCCAGAGCCCTTCTGAAACAGACAAGAATCATCATCGTGGTGCCTCCTCATCAGGAACCACAAGAGTTGTTGGAAGATGAAAGAATGTGTGCGTATAAAGGACTTAGACTCCTCATCAGGAACCACAAGAGTTGTTGGAAGATGAAAGAATGTGTGCGTATAAAGGACTTAGACTATTACACTCAAGAGTCAGACACAGAGTGAGCGACGTAGTGAAGATAAGGAAAAGAAAACAGCAATGGAAACCACCTCCCACTTCAGCTAGGGCAGGAAGCACCCCAGGCCTTTGCACTCAGCAGGCAGATAGTCCCCCAGGCCAGGCCGGGACAGCGCCCACGCCTGGCCAGCCGGCCGGGACAGGCCTAGACGAGCAGTTTACACCTGGCGGCGTCTACCTCTAGGGCCGACACCGCCCTACGCCTCCACTCCAGCGGCTCCCAAGCGGGCCGAAGACGCGGGCGGCAAGGACTGGCGACCTATATGGGCCCCTCGACCCTTTTCGCTTCCGACTGCGGCTCAGGGAGACCTGACCCAACAGGTCTCCCAAAGGCGTCTCGGCCTCGCTCCCCGGGCGGGAACTGGGGATGGATCCCAAAGCCTGCGTCCCGATCCCTTCGGTAGGAGTAGGTTCCTGCAATGGTTGAAAAGTAAGGCGCCCAGGGGAATGGCCGGCACGCGCGGATGAAAGGGACACGCACACGCGAGAGTCGCTCAAAGTTTCAAACAAGACCCCGTCCTGCCGCCCGGGCCGGTTGGTTGCGGCACGCCAGGCCTAGCCTCCGGCAGCCTCTCCCGCCCAGAAATGTCCTCACGGCCAGGCCGTGCCGCCACCCACCCCAGCGCTCACCTGCTGCAGCACCTTGTCCAGCGGCTCTGCCCGCGCCAGGCTGTCGGCGCTCAGGCCGCTAGCCTCGCGGCATTGCGTACTCAGTGCGGCCGCCTCGGCGCGAACCAGAGATTTGTGCAGCGTCCCCACCTGTGAGCGGTGGGGGAAACCGATCAGCCGCGCCCCTCGACCCCGAAAGCTCCCTGGGGACCTCACCGCCTCCTTTCCACCCTACCTGGCGGCTCCGCGGCTCAACCACTTGCCAGACTAGGAGGATTAAGTCGGTCTCATCGGAGCCCAGGTCTCGTCCCAGCGCACCAGCCGTAGCCCCGAACAGGACGACCAGTGATCCGGGACAGGGGCAGGGGTCTGCGGCGGGGTCAGCCCCGGGGTCAGGGCCTGGGGGCGGGGGCGGCGGCGGAGTCATGGCCGCAGAGGAAGGCGGCGCTCGGCCAGACACACGCGGACCGACGAGGCGCACGCAGCCACCGACCGACGGCAGACGCGGATCAGCTTGGGCGGGACACCGTGTGTCGGGGGCGGCACCTGCAGCCCGGCTGGCTCAGTGGGCGCTGCCGAGACCCGCCCGTGGCGCCCCGCGGGGCGGGGCGGCTACCGGCCCACGCCCTCTCCAGGCTAGTTACCTGCCTGCCCCGCCGGCCACGTGACCGGGGCGGCCCCGGGAACCTTGGGGGAGGGCCGCCACAACCCAGCCCAGGACGCAAGAACTCATAATCCCGGTGTGGGTGCACGCTCAGGATCCGGATTCCTACTTCTAGGGCTGGTCCTGCCTGATTCTTGGGGCTAACCCGTTCTTCGCTCTCCCCCCACTCTTCCCCAGGGGCCGTCAGGCCTCTGCAAAGGACCATGCAAGAGGCCTTCTCTACTCCGAGAGAGTCACACAGGACCTATGGAAGGCGCCAGGAGGCAGTCTAGGGGCTGTGGGGGTCACCACGGCAGGTCTGGGGTTGATGGAAGTCAAAGGGTCAAGGGGGCGGCGAGAGTTGCCGGGTATCACCCTGTGGGGGGATCACCAGAAGTCAGCTGGGAAAGGGGAGGGCGGCGGGAACATCAGGGTTGTTAGAGCTGTGGGGTGGTCACCAGGGATCACAGGTAACGGTTTGTCCATGCAGACGCTAGGGCCGAGCGGTAGCCTGGCACTGAGAAGTGCCAGAGCGCGGTCGTTGTGGGTTGTAAGTGAGCAGGCCTCAATGCTGGGGAAAGGAACCCCCCCAACCCCAGAGAGCTGCACCCTAGACAAGGCTGAGAGGGGTGGAAGGGGCCTGGAGCCTCGGAACTCCCACGTGTGGGGGCCTGCCTGCTTTCGTCCCTTTCTCGACGATGGAGAAGCTGCCTGGAGATTGCGAGCTCTCTGACGGATGTGGGAGCTAGCGTTGAGCGTGTGCGCGCGCGTGCGGGCTGCGGATCCTCCCTTTTCCATCCCGCACCTGCAACCCAATTGACAGTCCCGCGTTAGGGCCTCCCAGTGCCCCCTTCGCCCAGTGGAGCTTGGTGAGGCTCCTTTATGGTGCATTTCCCGGCCGTTCCTTACTTTCCCAAACTCTCCCAGGGAGGTGACTGAGAAACTGAATAAGTGACTGAGAAACTGAATAATCCAGCAGGAAGGAGGGGGCTCCAGCCTGGCGGGAACTGAGTCACGCGGTTGCCTAGCCCGACTCGAGACTGAGACAGGAGCCACGCCACGCGCTTTCGGACAAGGAGGGTGCTGCGTCCCCGCCCCCGGACAATGGAGAGAGCGGAGCACCCTGGCGCATCCCCAGAGCTCATGCCCGGGTAAGAGGCGAGGCCCGGGGCTAGAGAGCTCGGCGTAGCTCCACTTGGCAGCTAAAGAAACAGGCGCCCGGGACGGAAATGACTCCCGCCCGGACACGGCGACAGGGAGAGAAAGGAAAGTGCATCCTTCGCCCGGCGGGTTCGAGTCACTAGCACTTTACTTTCCTTACAGGTGGAGGCGGGCCTCGGTGCGCGGCTGCCCATCTCCGGACCGCCCACCCGAGCACTGGCCCATGTGTCTCCTCCCCCGGAAACGGTAAGCAAATCAGGCGCGGGGGGAAGGGAGAACGTTGCTCTTCGGACCCCGCCTCCCGATAAGCCCGGAATGTCAAATATTTGTTCGCGGGGCGGGGCGCATCCGCGAATAAGGCTCCTCCGTCTCCCGCCCCGTAGCGCGCCTGCGCCTGGCGGAGGAGGCCCTTCCTGCGGCCACGCCCTTCCAGACAATTCCCATGAACCTGTGTCCCTAACCCCCGCAGTCCTAAAGCTCCACAGAAGCACGTCGTTTCCTCCTCGGCTCCTGTCTGGGTTCCACTCCTACAGCACAGGGTCACAGCGTCCCCGCCCGGGGGTCCGGGCGCTACTCGGTCTCCATTTCGTCCCTCCTGGCGACCTCATCTGTGCAGCCTCTAGGCCCTTTTCCCTCTTCAGCGTGGGTCTCGCCACTCACTCTTCACGGAAGCCTCCTTCGCGAGGTGACTGCTCCGTTGTGGCGTCTCTGGCCGTCCTGAGCGCTTTCCCATGGATGACGCGCTTATGCGTGCCCAAGTTGCCTCTGGGTCGTGAACCTGAGGCGCGGGCTGGTAGCGCAGTGCGACTCCCCTAAACTACCCCGAGAGCCCATCCGGCCGGCCCCATAGCAAGACAACTCCTGTCGCTTGGATTCTTTTTATTTTTATTTTTTTAAATTTTTATTATTCTTTTCTTTAAGACGGAGTTTCGCTCTTGTTGCCCAGACAGGAGTGCAATGGCGCGATCTCGGCTTACTGCAACCTCCACTTCCCAGGTTAAAGTGATTCTCCTGCCTCAGCCTCCCAAGTAGCTGGGATTACAGGCGTGCACCACCACGCCTGTGCTTCTTTAGTAGAGACTGGGTTTCACCATGTTGATCAGGCTGGATGGTCTCGAACTCCTGACCTCAAGTGATACACACACCTCGGCCTCCCAAAGTACTGGGATTACAGGCGTGAGCCCGGCATATTCTATTTATTTATTTATTTATTTATTTATTTATTTATTTATTTATTTATTTTTGAGACAGGGTCTCACTCTGTCGCCCAGGCTGGAGTGCAACAGCGCAATCTCTGATCACGGCAGCCGCAACATCCCCGGGGCCCAAGCGATCCGCCCACCTCAGCCTTCCAAGTTGCTGGGACCACAGGTGTGCGCCGCCACCACGCCCGGCTAATTTTTGTATTTTTTGCAGAGACGGGGTCTCGCCATGTTGACCAGGCTGGTCTCGAAATACGCCCACCTCGGCTTCCCGAAGGGCTAGAATTACAGGCGTGAGCCACCGCGGGCCCAGCTCCAACCCTTGGATTCTTCTTTAAAAACCAAATTCGTTTAAATACCGGGCCGGAGGGTGCGGTCCTGCTTTGCTGAGATCCCTTACTCATCTTCAGATGAGTCCTCCCGGATCACCCCATTATTACTAAACAACCCACACTGCTAACCCCAACCGTCCCTCATTTCTTCTTTCTGCTCCCCCGACCCCCCCCAACTTAACCAACTTATAACATGTTTTTTAATCGTTTATTGTCTCCCTGCTCCATCATCCCATCCTCGAAGATAGAGGCTTATCCCCATTGCCTGTCACTGAATGAATGAACTGTTGTCTAAGGCTAGCTGCTTCTGCCATAGGGTATTTCAGCAATGGTAAGACACAGGCCTTCGCAGCAGGGTCTCATCTGTGTCCTTTCCTCCCCTCCAGTCCTGCCCCTTGTCTAGTTAACCCCAGTTCTTCCTCCAGAATTTTTTTTTTTTTTTTTAGAGTCTGCTCCGTGCCCCAGGTTAGAGTGCAATGATCCCGGCTCACTGCAACCTCCGCCTCCCGGGTTGACGCGATTCTTCTGCCTCAGCCTTACGAGTAGCTGGGACTACAGGCGCACGCCACCATGCTCGGTTAATTTTTATATTTTTAATAAAGATGGGATTTCCCCATATTGACCACGCTGGTCTCGAACTCCTGACCTCGTGATCCGTCCGCCTCGGCCTCCCAAAGTGTTGGGATTACAGGCGTGAGCCACTGCTCCCGGCCTTCCTCCAGATTTTCTACCTTCCGCAGCAGGGGTCCCCTCTGTAGTTTTGAGATTTCTGTACTTCTCTGAAAATTGTCTCCCATCCCCACCCCACTCCTCGCTCCTCTGGGGTTCATGAATTAATGAACAGGAGATTGGTACGGCAGAGAGGTAGGCAAGGCCCCCACGGCCCAGGCCGCCCGAGGTCAGACGCCTTTCTCAAAACCGCGTGCCAGATATTTGGAAGAAAGGACTGTTCCGTGGGCCTCATACTCCCAAAATTTTACCCTCACCTTGGCTCTCAGACCTGCCTGGGTTGGACCCCTAAAGGCAGCCGGCGCTGTGGCTGCGGGGACATGAAAGCCCGGGCAGATACAGGGTGTAAGGCGGGAAGTGCGGCGGGTCTCGGGAACCTCCAGGGCGTCTAGGAGCGGTGCGAAAACACCCTCCCTCCTTCCCTTCCCCGCCAGGAAAGATCTCGCAGTGCAAGAGGATTCGACGCTGGGGAACACCGCAGAGATCCACACTTGCCTGCCCAGACCCGTCCCCTCTCTCAGCGACCCTCCTTGAGAGGGTGAGAGCATGGCATGTGGGGGCCACCCCACTAGGCAGCGCGTTGGGCCCCACCTGCTGAGTTGGGATCCCCGCACCTGTGCAGAGTGGCTGCAGAGCACACGCCAGAGGGCGCGCTGACTCCGTTGCTAGAAGCGGAGGGGGAGGGGCGTGCGCTCGAGGTCGAGCAAAGCACCAGGACAGTGGTGACAAAGGGGTCCCCTCGATGCCCCCATCAGGCCAATACCCTCTGGCTTTATTTTTATTTTTATTTTATTTTGAGACGGAGTTTTGCTCTTGTCTCCCAGGCTGGAGTGCAATGGCGCGATCTCGGCTCACTGCAACTTCCGCCTCCTGGGTTCAGGCCATTCTCCTACCTCAGTCTCCTGAGTAGCTGGGATTACAAGCGCCCGCCACCACGCCCGGCTAATTTTTGTATTTTTAGTAGAGACGGGGTTTCACCATGTTAGCCAGGCTGATTTCAAACTCCTGACCTCAGGTGATCTGCCCGTCTCCACCTACCAAAGTGCTGGGATTATAGGCGTGAGCCACTGCGCCTGGCCTATTTTATTTTGCTTTATTTTATTTTTTAGAGACAGAGTCTTGCTGTGTCAACCAGGCTGGAGTGCAGTGGCAGGATCTTGGCTCACTGCAACCTCCGCCTCCCGGGTTCAAGCGATTCTCCTGCCTCAGCCTCCTGAGTAGCTGAGATTACAGGCGTGCACCACCACGCCTGGCTAATTTTTTGTATTTTTAGTAGAGACAGGGTTTCGCTACGTTGCGCAGGCTGGTCTTAAACTTCTGAACTCAGGCAATCTGCCCGCCTCAGCCTCCCAAAGTGCTAGGATTACAGGTGTGAGCCACCGTGCCCAGCCTTTTATTTTATATTATTTTATTGAAACGGAGTTTCCCTCTGTCGCCCAGGCTGGAGTGCAGCGGCATGATCTCTGTTCTGGGCTCCTTGCCTCCAGGGTTCTGTTGTGGCTGGATCAGTGTTAGGCCTCTCCTGGCTGCAGGGAGACTGGCTGCAGGGGAATGGGGACCTGCTGAGCCATGAGCTTTAGGGAGATTCCACCGGCCTCTAAATGGACTCAGCTTTGGCCACCAAATGAGCCTGGAAGCCCTGGTCTTAGTTTGGTTGCCTCAAGCCCAGGATCCACCTAGTTCTGGTACAGGAGCTTGGAGCTTAGGACAGCGAGAGGGAGTACTAAGGCCCCAGTAGCAGGAGGGGTGAAGGGTGTTGGCTGTGTGCTCACCCAAGGAAGATACCACAACTGGACTGGCTCCTCAGTCTCCAGATTTATTCTGTTGAAAAGAATCAAACTCTGTAAAATATTTGGACACTTTTTTTTTAGATGGAGCCTTGCTCTGTCTCCCAGGCTGGAGTGCAGTGACGTGATCTTGGCTCATTGCAACCTCTGCCTCCCAGGTTCAAGTGATTCTCCTGCCTCAGCCTCCTGAGTAGCTGGGACTACAGGTGCCCGCCACCATGGCCAGCTAATTTTTCTATTTTTGTAGAGATGGGTTTCGCCATGTTGGCCGCCAGGCTAGTTTCAAACTCCTGACCTCAGATGATCAGACCTTTAAAAGTTGCTAGACTCTTAATCTTTTCAGGATTGGGAGGGCCTGGAAGAAAAAGAACTAGCTATGTTAATATAATTTCTTTTTTTTTTTTTGAGACGGAGTCTCACTCTGTCGCCTAGGCTGGAGTGCAGTTGTAGCAGGACCAGCGGCAGACAAAACTCCTCAGACACCTAGTTAAAGAAGGAAGGGGTTTATTTGGCCGGGGGCATCGGCAAGACTTCTGTCTCAAGAGCCGAGTTCCCCGAGTGAGCAATTCCTGTCCCTTTTAAGGGCTCACAACTCTAAGGGGGTGCACGTGAGAGGGTCGTGATTGAGTGAGCAAGTAGGGGGTACATGACTGGGGGCTGCATGCACTGGTAATTAGATCGGAACAAAACAAGACAGGGATTTTCACAGTGCATTCCTATACAATGTCTGTCATCTACAGATAACAGAACCAATTAGGTCAGGGGTCGATCTTTAACCACCAGGCCCAGGGTACGGCGCCGGGCTGTCTGCCTGTGGATTTCATTTCTGCCTTTTAGTTTTTACTTCCTCTTTCTTTGGAGGCAGAAATTGGGCATAAGATGATATGAGGGGTAATCTCCTCCCTTACAGTGGCGCCATCTCGCCTCACTGCAAGCTGCGCCCCCCAGGTTCACGCCATTCTCCTGCTTCAGCCTCCCAAGTAGCTGGGACTACAGGTGCCCGCCACAACGCCCGGCTAATTTTTTGTATTTTTATTAGAGATGGGGTTTCACGGTGTCAGCCAGGATGGTTTCAATCTCCTGACCTCGTGATCCACCCGCCTCCCAAAGTGCTGGGATTATAGGCGTGAGTCACCGTGCCAGGCCAATAGAGATTCTTTACAGATGCAAATTTTCCTCCACAAAGGACAGTTGTGCAGGGCCATTTCAAAGTATGGCAAAGAAACATTGTTTTGGAATATTTTGACTTTCTTGTCACCTAATGTTATGCCAGAGTCAGATTGCAAAGTCCCGATATATAGGATTAAATAAAACCCATCCGGCCGGGCGCGGTGGCTCAAGCCTGTAATCCCAGCACTTTGGGAGGCCGAGACGGGCGGATCACGAGGTCAGGCGATCGAGACCATCCTGGCTAACACGATGAAACCCCGTCTCTACTAAAAGATACAAAAAACTAGCCGGGTGTGGTGGCAGGCGCCTGTAGTCCCAGCTACTCCGGAGGCTGAGGCAGGAGAATGGCGTGAACCTGGGAGGCAGAGCTTGCAGTGAGCCGAGATCGGGCCACTGCAATCCAGCCTGGGCGACAGAGCGAGACTCCGTCTCAAAAAAAGAAAAATAAATAAAAAATAAATAAATAAATAAATAAATAAATAAAACCCATCCAATGAGAATTTATGGTTTGTAGGGCAAACCATACAATTTGAGATAGTAATTTGAGCAAGATTTCAAAAAAAATCAGGGCCGGGCCTGGTGGCTCACATCTGTAATCCCAGCACTTTGGGAGACCTAGGTGGGCGGATCACCTGAGTTCAGGAGTTCAAGACCAGCCTGGCCAACATGGCGAAACCCTGTCTCTACTAAAAAATACAAAAATTAGCTGGGCATGGTGGCGGGTGCCTGTAATCCCAGCTACTCTGGAGGCTGAGGCAGGAGAATCGCTTGAATCCGGGAGGCAGAGTTTGCAGTGAGCTGGGATCTCACCACTGCACTCCAGCCTGGGTGACAGAGCAAGACTCTGTCTCTAAAAAAAAAAAAACAGTGTCAGCCTGGCATGTGGAGAACGACCCACAGGAACGAGGGTGTGCATTGGGACATCAGTGATGAGGCTGTTGTGGGAATAGGGTAGTGTGGTTTGGGAAGGGTAGAGCTGGCTAGCCCTTATGACCACCTGACTTGTGGTTCTGAGAAGCATGGAGGCATCCAGAGCTAAGGATGATGCCACGTCTGCAGCCTGGGGGATCAGGTGGATGGCAGAGTCATTGTGAAAAGGGAGGACCTCACCTTCTGACTCTTCTCCACAGTGCCAGCATGGGTCATTGCTGACTGGGCCTTGCCATCCTGCCCCTAATGGCTGTGGTTCCTAACACATGCAGGGCCTGTGGGGGTGAAGCACCAGGGAACCCCTCTTGAGGACAGGGCTACGCTTCCAGGGGCCCATGACATGGGACCCTGGATGCTGCTGGGCTGGCAAGACATTTAGACTGTGGCCAGAGTCCAAGGTGGCCCAGCACCTCTTGATCTTTCCCTTCCTCCACTTAACCTTTGACTGGACTCCTGCCTGTCCCTAGGCCTGCAGAAGAGTCTCTATGGTCTCCCACGCTGGGATTTCACCAGATGGGTCTTCACCGATCTTCTGTCAGGTGAAGGTGGGGGAGGAAGGGGCTTTGGGAATCCTGAGCCAGGGCCTTAGGGGGAGATGGCTGGACCTTAAGAGAGGGTGGGGCTGGGCACAGTGGCACACACCTGTAATCTCAGCACTTTGGGAGGGTGAAGCAGGTGGATTACTTAAGGCCAAGAGTTCAAGACTGGCCTGGGCAACATAGTGAGACCCCCCAACTCTACAAAAAATAAAAAAACTAGCTGAGTGGGGGTGTACACCTGTAGTCTCAGCTACTCAGGAGGCTGAGGTGGGAAGGATCGCTTGAGCCTGAGAAGTCAAGGATGCAATGAGCCGTGATTGCGCCACTGTACTTCAGCTTGGGTGACAGACAGACCCTGTCTCAAAATAAAATAAAATAAAATAAAGAATGAAAAAAGAAAGAGGGAGGATAGTGGTAGCCCAGTCACCAACATGTTTCATTATAAGAACTCGAGAAGGGCAGGGCAAGATCGTGGCTTCATAGCCAGGTCAGCTGCTTACCAAGAAGAAGGAAGGAAGTGGCAGGACAAATTTATTGGGACCAGATGGGATGACCAGGGCGCAGCTGCCCCTTCGAAGGGGTGTGTGTGTGTAGGATAAAGACCTCTATTTCCCAAATACTCTCGTCTCTCTATCCCACAGTGACCTATGGTGCCGGCTGTCAGGTCTTTGTCCACTCTGTTTGCCCCTGCTTCCTGGCGCAGGGAGTCTGTGTCCTCTCCGGTTCCCCAGGTTTGCGTGAGTGGAGAGGGATCACGAGCTCCCGATGCCTCTCCTGCTCTACAGGCGAACTTGCAGATGGCCCATGGCGCAGGATCGAGGCTGAAGCCCACTCCCAACCCCGCGCCCGAACTACCCGGACTAGCGGGGTGACGCTGCACTCTGCGCCCCTAAAACGAACAGATTAACCCCACTCTTGGGAACTGAACATGCTGACCTGGCCTCTCCCGGTTCCCTCCGCATCTGTAACCCCGGGGCAGAGTTACAGGGGCTGACTGACCGAACCCAGGTGCCCTCGGGGCAGGGTGTGTTAAGAATTGGTGTGCGGGTTGCACAAAGGTCCTGGTCAGCTCCTGGTCACCTGAGGCCCAAGAACTGTCAGGCACTCACTTTCCCTCTTCTTGCTTTAACCGGGGTCGCTCAGCAGCAGCGAGCGCTGCACCCCTTATCCTCTCCCTGTCTTGTCCGTTCCAGATCCTCCAGGTCAGGGCGTCGCCAGGTGAGGGCTGCGCAGCGCGGATTTCGGGTACTCAGGGCTGGGCGGGGTACACAGCAGCGGCGAGGTGGGTCCCCGGGTGGGCGACTGAGAGCCCGGAGCCAGGCGGTAAGTACCTCGATCTATCGATGCGCTCGGCGCGCAGCGTGGTCCCGGGAGCAGGGGGTTGGGCAAGCGCAGGGCGGTGAGCCCTGACTGGGAGGGACGTATATGGCGGCGAGTCCCTATTGGCAGGCCGTTTGCGGGAGGAGGGCTCTGATTGGCCGGGAGGATGCGGGGGATGCGGGCGGCGGGGTTAAGTGCGTCGCCACCGCCCCCGCCTAGGCGAGAGCCCAGAGAGCTGAACCTGCAGCCTGGACCTGCAGCGACCGTCGTACACCATGGGCCTCCACCTCCGCCCCTACCGTGTGGGGCTGCTCCCGGATGGCCTCCTGTTCCTCTTGCTGCTGCTAATGCTGCTCGCAGACCCAGCGCTCCCGGCCGGACGTCACCCCCCAGTGGTGCTGGGTGAGGCATGGGTCTCGTGGTGGGTCAGTCGGTCGGGCGGGACGGGCCGCGGGCGGGGCTACCTTCCCGGTCTGCATCTGTTCCAGTCACGAAATGGGGGAGCGTATTGGTGTCTGTCTTGTCACTTAGGTGATCTAGATCTGCCGGCCCACCTCCCGCCATGCTGGGCCGGGTGTGGTCAGCTCCCCACCTCCTGCCCTGGTAGAAAATGGGGGTGAGTGGGTGAGTTACTATCTGGTTATTCATAGTTCCACTTGTCTGCATCATTCCCAAGCCTTGCCTCCCCTTACCCCATTTTTTAGCTGGAAAGACAGGTGCTTCAGCCCCACTCCTGAGGGATGGTGGGGGTGTGTAGAGTGGCTCCTGAGTTGACCTCTGCATCGACGTGGGCCTGGCTAGAAGGCTATCACCCTCGACCCTTCCAATGCCACATATACCAGAAGTCATTACTGAAGGGAACCTCCTTAGGGAAAGGATTGCTCTCCTAGCTGGCCACCAACTCCCACAACTTATCAGATGTGTGGCATTTCCTGAGGGAAAAGGCCTAAGGGAAACTGAAGACGCTGAAGTCGGGGGAAAGGGTTGGGGCAATGGCCATGAACCTGTGTCAGGCAACATGCTTGTATTCTTACCCTGCCACACATGCTTGGACTAGACTATGTCGAGGCTGGGTGACCTCCCCTACCCACGCCGCTCCTTGATCACAACCCTGGCAATTCTACAGCGGCCACAGTATTTCCTTGTGGGGATGGGCAGGGATGAGACCTCTGTCTAGGGGTCTTGGGTGCCTCATTCAGGCTGTCACTTCCATCCACAGCTGGCGTGTCCGTGGCCAGCCAGGATTCCTGAAAGCAGAGGCATCCGAGGCATGAGTTACAAGTGGAGTCTAGTGCAGCGTGATCTCCGTGCTCTTTCTGCTGAGAGTACTTTAAATGGGTACAATGCAAATCACAGAAGGGTAGAGTTGGCAGGCAGGGTGGTGCCAGGCAGGCCCCACCAGGAGTTCCCAGCCAGGAAATGCTCCAGGGGGATTCTAGGCCCAGGTTCACCATGGGATTTGGGCAGACTTGGCCCTGCCTCCCCAAAGCTTGCAGGATAGCAATAACAATGATCCCCAGAGAGGAAGCCTGTGTGGGGCAAGCACAGAGAATCCACCAACCCAGCAGATGGGTGGGTGTCAAGTAAGGCTTCCTGGAGTATATAGCTGGAGCTAAGGCCAGGAGAGAGTACTGGGCAGGGGGAGAGAGGTGAGCATCTCAGGCTGCCTGGGATCGAGTCAGGGGAGGAGTGGACTGCACAGGCGTTGTGACTGTTTAGGTCATCTGGACTTTATCTTGAGGGCCTCAGGGAGTCTTGGGTGGGCCTGCAGATTTCTGAGTCTGAGGGGCATGGCATTGGGAAACACGTGGTCTGTGGCTGGCACACAGCCATTTTGCCTGGATTAATGCTAACCACACTCATCAATTCAGTCAGTCTGTTTATTCTAGGTCACAGCAGAAGAGCCTCAGACCCCACCCAGAATCACAGAGAAGCAGGAGTCCTAACCTGCCCAGCTTCTCAGGGAGGGAGGCTGCTGGCCTTAGCCCTGGGAGACATCGTGGTGGGCAGTTGGACAAGCAGCTCCTGGGCACAGAGCAGGGATCTGACCTTGACTGTCAGAGGACCAGAATCCTCTAGGGGTGGGTCCTGAAATGGTGGTGGAGGAAAGAGAGGCCGGAGAGATGTGATACAGAAGACCCTGGGCAAGGGGAAGGAAATGGCAAGGCCATTTCCACCTCTTGCAGCCTCAGTCTCCTCATCTGTTAAGTGGAATAGTAAGGCTGTCCCCTCCCAGTGTTACTTGAGGTGAAAGGCATGCAGATGGCTCTTGTCCTAGTTCCAGGCACAGAGGGGCTCAGGAAGTGGCCACTGCTATTTTTAGAGGCCACACAGCCTGACCAGGGCAAGGAGCATCTGAGCAAAGCAGATCTGGTGACTTCCTCTTTTAGCCATTTCCCGTTTGGTAGAGACAGTGACCAGGGTCTTCGCCCTGCCCTGCCCAGTCCACAGGCATGTCATCCAGAGGCTATCGTGATGGGGGCTCCCCACCTCTGCACCCATACCATGAGGGGAGGTGAAGGCAGGTGCCACCCCTGCCTCTCATGGCACCCTGAAGACACTGGGATGGTGCCCAGGGAGGGCGTGCCCTATGCAGGGCTGGATTTACAGTCAGTGCCCAGTGAATGTCCAGGAGAGCCCAGTGCTGGTTTTCACTAGATGATTGTGGACCCTAAACGGGGATGTGTTTGGGAAGTGGTGAGAGCATGGCATGTGGGGGCAGGTGAGGCCTGAAAGGTCACTGGGAGTAACGAAACTGTGAAGGGCTTTGAAGCAGTGGGGAGGGATATGGGTGTCACCAGGGCCCCAGAGTTCTGAGTAGACTGAACGGGCTGGCTGGGATGGAGAGAAGTCACCCGAGGGCCTGGACTGTGGTAATAATGGTGCTGGTTCAGGGTGGCTATTTCCAACATGGGCTCCCAGCCATGCCAGGGCCCTCCAGATGATCTGTTCTCTGGCACCTTACTGGACTCTGGCCTTTAGTAAGGCCTGGGCCCTTGGTAGGCTGGCGGGTGCCAGTGTAAGCTTCTCTCAGCTATGTTTCTGTTCATTTCCCTCCCACAAGCCTATCCTGGATACTTTGGTTGAATTTTAGCCAAGTGGCCAAGAGCTCTGTTCTGTTTCCTTCTTCCTCTCTCACAGTGAACAGGACCCTGTCTTCTCTGTAGCCTGGGATAGCTATGGGTGGAAGACTTTGGGTTCAAGCCCCCAGTGTATATATCTTTTTTTTTTTTTTTTTTTTTTTGAGACCGGGTCTTGCTCTGTCGCCCAGGCTGGAGTGCAATGGCACGAGCTCACTGCAACCTCTCCTCTTGGGTTCAAGCAATTCTCCTGTCTCAGCCTCCCGAGTAGCTGGGATTACAGGCATGTGCTACCATGCCAAGGTGATTTTTTGTATTTTTAGTAGAGATGGGCTTTCACCATGTTGGCCAGGCTGGTCTTTTTTTTTTAGAGACGGGGTCTCATTCTGTTGCCAGGCTGGAGTGCAGTGGTGATCTTGGCTCACTGTAACCTCCGACTCCCAGGTTCAAGCGATTCTCCTGCCTCAGCCTCCTGAGTAGCTGGCATTACAGGTGCGCGCCACCACACCTGGCTAATTTTTGTATTTTTAGTAGAGACGGGGTTTCACCGTGTTGGCCAGGATGGTCTCTATCTCCTGACCTTGTGATCCACCCACCTCGGCCTCCCAAAGTGCTGGGATTACAGGCGTGAGCTACTGTGCCCGGCCTGCCAGGCTGGTCTTGAACTCCTGACCACAAATGATCCACTCACCTCCTCACCTCCCAAAGTGCTGGGATTACAGGCATGAGCCACCATACCCTACCTCAAGGGTATATATCTAATGATAGGGCCTTGGCCAAACTTTGGAGGTTCTGGAATGCAAAGGGGTCTCCAAGCCCCTCCTCCCAGACACAGCTCCCATCTGGGTCCATTAACCATAGAAACTATGTGTAAAGGTGTGTCTGTGTTTGCTGGGGGTGATTCAGACCAAAATCTCATTTAACAGATATGGAAACAGAGGCCTAGCATGGGGAGTGACTTTACCTTAAACCCCTTTCCAATAATCTGAATGGCCCAGGAGGATGTTCCAGTGAATATCTAGGAGACTTACTTTATCTGGAGTTGGAGACAGTGTTCGGGCCCTTCCCCAAACATGTCAGGCCTCTCCCAAGCCCCCCACAGGCATCTCTGCACTACACAGCAGTAGCAGCTTTTCTGCACAAAAATGGTTCCCTGGCCTTTGAGTCAAGGTCCCTGCTCTGAATTTCCTGCCACTGGCACTGTGCTTTAATTTGAGGTGTGGAACTGCACAGGTCTGCCATAGTATCTGTGGCTCTTCAGGGGGTCTGCTGCAGACATCAAAGTTCTTGGGAGTCTTGAACCTGCCGGGGCGAGGGCTCACACATGTCCTGTGCCCCCTGCAGTCCCTGGTGATTTGGGGAACCAGCTGGAAGCCAAACTGGATAAGCCGACAGTGGTGCACTACCTCTGCTCCAAGAAGACCGAAAGCTACTTCACAATCTGGCTGAACCTGGAACTGCTGCTGCCTGTCATCATTGACTGCTGGATTGACAATATCAGGTGGGGGCTGGGGCACACAGTGGGGGTGCTGCTTACCAACAGGCCTGAGAGGCCTCCAGAGCCTGTTTCTTCTATCCTCATCTCGAGGTCACTGACCTCTCTCCTTCCCCAGGTCCTCGGTCTGGTCTGGTCGGCACCACCTCTGCACTCCCAGGCAGAACTAACTTTCCCTTCCAGCTACCCTTGTTCTTCTACTCTCCAGCCCTGGCCTCTCATGCCTACACACAATTTTTTTTTTCTTTTATTTTGGGACGGAGTCTCGCTGTGTCACTCAGGCTGGTGCCTTCTTGGCTCACTGCAACCTCCACCTCCCAGGTTCAAGCAACTCTTGTGCCTCAGCCTCCCAAGTAGCTAGGACTATAGGCGCCCACCACCATGCCTGGCTAATTTTTTTGTATTTTTAGTGGAGATGGTGTTTCACCATGTTGGCCATGCTGGTCTCGAACTCCTGAGCTCAAATGGTCTGCCCACCTTGGCCTCCCAAAGTGCTGGGATTACAGGCATGAGCTACTGCGCCTGCCTACACAAAATTTCTGTGCCCCAGCCGCTATTCAGAGCCTTGGCATGGCCCCCACCCCTTTCCTTGTCTGTGACTTGGCCTCCCCTATGTCTCCAGCTGCTTGTTCTTCTTGGGACACGCCATGTCTTTGCACCCGCTGTTCTTTTGGCCTGGAATCTATTTCTATACCCTTTGCCTGATAAATGTGCTTCCATTCACCCTTTAAAACATGACCCTAGGTCAGGCACTGTGGCTCTCCTATAATCCCATCACTTTGGGAGGCTGAGGCAAGCAGATCACCTGAGCTCACGAGTTGAAGACCAGCCTGGGCAACATGGTAAAACCCCATCTCTTCCAAAATTACAAAAAGATTAGCTGGGCATGCACCTGTAGTCCCAGCTACTTAGGGGGCTGAGGCAGGAGAATTGCTTGAGCCAGAGAGGCAGAGGTTGCAGTGAGCAGAGATCACACTACTGTACTCCAGCCTGGGCGGCAGAGCAAGACCCTGTCTCAAAACAACAACAACAACAACAAATCAACCTGACCCTGGTCCCTTTGTGATGGCTCCCTTTTGACTCCCCAGAGAGGTTCGCCTCTCCTCCTCCCAGGCCCCGTGCTTGTTTCCTCTAAATGTCATCACGTGCCCAAATTTGTCTCCAGGCATATTTCCCCAAATTACACAGGCACTACACATTGGTCAGGTTGATTTGTTGTTGTTGTTTTTTTTTTGAGACGGAGTCTTGCTCTGTCACCCAGGCTGGAGTGCTGTGGCCGGGTCTCAGCTCACTGCAAGCTCCGCCTCCCGGGTTCCCGCCATTCTCCTGCCTCAGCCTCCTGAGTAGCTGGGACTACAGGCGCCCGCCACCTCGCCCGGCTAGTTTTTTGTATGTGTTTAGTAGAGACAGGGTTTCACCGTGTTAGCCAGGATGGTCTCGATCTCCTGACCTCGTGATCCGCCCGTCTCGGCCTCCCAAAGTGCTGGGATTACAGGCTTGAGCCACCGCGCCCGGCCAGCACTACACATTTTATATACTTACTTTCGTTTAGTCTTACAGCAACCCCATTTTGAAATAGGTGGTGGTTTTTTTGTTTTTTTTTTTTTTTCACCAGTGTTACTTGCCAACAGGTGGTTTTTAAACCTGCTTTACAGCTGGGAAATCTGGAAGCTCAATGAGGTTACAGTGATTACCTGTGCTCACTCAGCTAATAAGTGGTAGAATCAGAATTCAAACCCAGAATGTGTGGCTCTGAGCTGAGGTTCCCTCCCAGGCTGAGCTCCGTGAAGGGAGGGAGTCTCTGTTTTATCTTTATAGCAGTAGAACCAGAAACACAGTTGGTGCGCGATACATGTTTGAGCTGAATGGAGTCTCCCAAATTAAAAGTTTTCCCGGTCGGGTGCGGTGGCTCATGCCTGTAATCCCAGCACTTTGGGAGGCTGAGGTGGGCAGATCATGAGGTCAGGAGTTCGAGACCAACCTGGCCAACACAGTGAAACCCTGTCTCTACTAAAAATACAAAAATTAAGACTGGGCGTAGTGGTTCACGCCTGTAATCCCAGCTACTCAAGAGGCTGAGGCAGAATTGCTTGAACCTGGGAGGTGAAGGTTGCAGTGAACTGAGATTGTGCCATTACACTCCAGCCCAGGGGACAGTACAAGACTCTCTCTCAAAAAAAAAAAAAGAAAATACAAAAATTAGCTGGGCGTGGTGGTACACACCTGTAATCCCAGCTACTCGGGAGGCTGAGACAGGAGAATCACTTGAACTTGGGAGGCAGAGGTTGCAGTGAGCAGAGATCGGGCCACTGCACTCTAGCCTGGGTGACAGAATGAGACTGTCTCAGAAAAAAAAAAAAAAAAAAAAAAAGTTTTTCCCAGAGACTTTCTAGCTACTCCTCCAGGCGCCCTGGCCTGCCGGCTGTTTGTGATGCCCATTTTGTTGACTCCTTCCTCCTCTGTGTGTTGTGTGACCGGGGTTATTTCTGGGCTGTTGATGTGCATTTCTATTTTTATACTGGGGACACGGCCTCAGGTGTTGCCAGTTGGAGTGCCAGCTGATACCAAGAGGGGCATGTCTGCCTTCACTGCTTCTCTGACCTGTTTAGATTTTCACCCAGACAGAACTGCTTTGGCTTTCCAGAACAGTTTTCTGCATTTTGCTGTTTGATAATTTTTTATTTTTAGTAGCAACAAGCTACTTTGCTGTGTGGCCATTGGGATAATCTACAAATTCCTCTGGAGAGCATGGGCCTCTAGGACCTGTTATCTGGGTCAGTTGTGGGGATCCTGTCAGCTTTCTGTGGCTGATATCTAAGGGGACAAGTGGGACTCAGAACCACCAGAAACTCCAGGTTCCTGTGTTTTGGGGGGCACATTTACCTCTTCAGTGTGAGGTGAGGCCAGAGCAAGGTTCCCGGCCTAGCACAAAGGCATAAGGCTTTTCTTCTGGTATAAGGTGTCCGTCTGCCCCTCGCCCTGTTCCCATCATTTATTCAGGCCTTGACAACCCTCTTCCCACAGGATATGGTGCCATAGCCGTGTACTTAGGCCTGAGGCGGGGTCTGTCCTGTCTGGTTCTGTTTGGCACTGCAGCTACAGAAACCATGAGATAATGTGTGTGGTGTTAGAAGTTGCTGAGTCTGCGGTAATTTATTGCACAGTTCCAGAAAACTAACAGGCCGGGTGCAGTGGCTCATGCCTGTAATCCTAGTGCTTTGGGAGGCTGAGGCAGGAGGATCACTTGAGCCCAGGAGTTTGAGACCAGCATGAGCAGCATAGTGTGGCCCTATCCCTACGAAATAAATAAACAAATAAATAAATAAATAAATAAGCCAGGCACGGTGGTGCCTGCCTAGCTATTCAGGAGGATGAGGTAAGAGGATCACTTGAGCCCAGGAGGTTATGGCTACAGTGAGCTATGATGCCCTCACTGCACTGCAACCTGGACAGAGTGAGACCCTGTCTCAAAAAAGAAGAAGAAAGAAAACAAAGAAAGGGCTGTTAGGGATCTCAAGTCAGTAGCTGGTGTTCCATGTCCTATGTCATGGCGCTTAGGAATTTGCTGGGCAAGCCCTGGGCCTTGTGGTTGCAGTCTGACAGGAGATACAGCCCTGGGGTGCCAGGGGGTCATAGGAGCATGGTTCATTCCCTTCCTCCATGGAGGATGTGTTTGGAGGTTGACTGGCTGCTGTGTCCAATGCCCAGAGGAAGTGGGACCCAATTATACCTACCTGGGGCCACACAAGGCCTTCCTCCTGTCTCTCCCCACCAGCTCCCATCATTTCTCTGGGCCTTGCCCCTTCTGTCTGCCTACCCACCCACATAGCAGCCCTGAAGCATGGTGCCTTTCTAGGGTTTTTTTTTGTTTTTTTTTTTGAGATGGAGTTTCGCTTTTATTGCCCAGGCTGGAGTGCAGTGGCACGATCTCGGCTCACTGCACCTCTGCCTCCCAGGCTCAAGCAATTCCCCTGCCTCAGCCTCCCGAGTAACTGGGATGACAGGTTCACGTCACCATACCTGGTTAATTTTTGTGTTTTTAATAGAGATGGGGTTTCACCATGTTGGCCAGGCTGGTCTCGAACTCCTGACCTCAAGTGATCTACCTGCCTCGGCCTCCCAAAATGCCGAGATTATAGGCGTGAGCCACTGCACCTGGCCTAGTGGTTTTTTTGTTTTTGTTTTTGTTTTTATGAGACAGGGTCTTACTTTCCTGCCCAGACTGGTGTGTAGTGGCATGATCATGGCTCACTACAGCCTCAATATCCCAGGTGCAAGTCATCCTCCTGCCTCAGCCTTCCAAGTAGCTGGGACCACAGGCCTGCACCACCATGCCTGGCTAATTTTTTATTTTTAGTAGCCACAAGGCCTTACTATATTGCCCAGGCTGGCCTTGAACTCCTGGCCTCAAGCATTCCTCCCACCTTGGCCTTGCAAAGTGTTGGAACTACAGGTGTCAGCCACTGCACCCGGCCCTTGTCTGGTTCTGTTGTGTACTGCACTCACCATCTCCTTTGCCTGGGATATGTTGGGTGGCAGGAGCTGGATGCAAGGAGATGGAGCGATGGGAAGCTGAAAGAGGGTGGACTGCCTCTTGGGGTCCAGTGTGAAGTTCACAGCAGAACCAGGACTGCTGCCTCCTTCTCCCAACCAGGTCCAAGACCCTCATTCTAGGGTAGGGTCACGGGGGAGAGGGGAACGTTGCTTTGACAGGGGTCCTGGGGTCAGTGTTTGGAGTAAGTATGTGTTGGTGAGGTTCTTGTTTGAATGTAATTACTCTGATCTGTGCTTTTTTTTTTTTTTTTTTTTTGAGACAGAGTCTTGCTCTGTCGCCCAGGCTCGAGTGCAATGGCATGATCTTGGCTCACTGCAACCTCTGCCTCCTGGGTTCAAGCGATTCTCCTGCCTCAGCCTCCTGAGCAGCTGGGATTACAGTAGCCTGCCACCACACCTGGCTAATTTTGTATTTTTAGTAGAGACGGGGTTTTGCCATGTTGGTCAGGCTGGTCTCAAACTCCTGACCTCAGGTGACCTGCCAGCCTCAGCCTCCCAAAGTGCTGGGATTAAGAGACCTGAGCCACTGCATCCGGACAATTTTTGTATTTTTACTAGAGACGGGGTTTCACCACATTGGCCAGGCTGGTTTCAAACTCCTGACCTCAGGTGATCTGCCCGCCTCAGCCTCCCAAAGTGCTGGGATTATAGGACATCTGTGCTTTATCAACCTGCTTTGTTACTTTTTGGTCTCTCCTATCCATCTGACTAAACCTGGGCATGGGAAGGGAGTATGACTCAGGACATGATGCACTGTTGGGACACACCAAGCTCCGTGTCCCCTCTGGGTCACTGGCTCGATATCCTCTCACAACAGGCTGGTTTACAATAAAACATCCAGGGCCACCCAGTTTCCTGATGGTGTGGATGTACGTGTCCCTGGCTTTGGGAAGACCTTCTCACTGGAGTTCCTGGACCCCAGCAAAAGCAGCGTGGGTATGTAGCCCTCACTCAAGGCCTCCGGGAGCTGGGATGGGGGTTCTGCTGGACTCGAGCTGGAGCTGGAGGAACTCTGCTGGTTTGTACAGACAGCCTGTGAGCTGTCTCTGATCAGCGTCGGCACAGAGCCCTGTAGCATTCTTCCAGGGACCTGCCGACTCTCACAGTCTCCATGCTGGGCATAGTGTAGGTGGCCGGCACTAGCTATATCTTTTCTTATCCTCTGTATTTCTGTCTACAGGTTCCTATTTCCACACCATGGTGGAGAGCCTTGTGGGCTGGGGCTACACACGGGGTGAGGATGTCCGAGGGGCTCCCTATGACTGGCGCCGAGCCCCAAGTAAGCAGGCACTCTCGTTCCCTCCCTGAAGTCTCGGGAGGTAGGGGCAAGGTGATCATGGGCACCACAGGTCTTGGGCTCTCCCCTTGTCCTTGGCTGTCCCCTGTCCCTGGGCCTCTGGCATCCAGTCTAGTGGTCACAGCCACCACCCTTGGTCAGTCTTATCCTGTCCTCCATTTCCCACCCTGGGACCTCTGGGCCTCTGAGCCCTGGGGAGAAATATAAGGCTTCCTCCCTTCATGGAAGGCAGGGGGACCCAGACCACTCCGTTTGAATGTGAGCACCCTCCCCTCCGCTCTCATCTTGTGTCTGGCCTGAGAAAAGCTCAGTGGTTCGGGCTCCAGGACCCTTCCCGCCTGACCCCTGCCTGGCTCTGGCCTGCAGATGAAAACGGGCCTTACTTCCTGGCCCTCCGCGAGATGATCGAGGAGATGTACCAGCTGTATGGGGGCCCCGTGGTGCTGGTTGCCCACAGTATGGGCAACATGTACACGCTCTACTTTCTGCAGCGGCAGCCGCAGGCCTGGAAGGACAAGTATATCCGGGCCTTCGTGTCACTGGGTGCGCCCTGGGGGGGCGTGGCCAAGACCCTGCGCGTCCTGGCTTCAGGTAAGACCCTGCCTGGCCCAGTGTGGGGGGCTGTTGCCAGGAATTCTGCCCTCTCTTCCCTTCCAAAGTGTCCTCCTAGGCCAGCATGCCTCATGTCTGTCCCACGGTGTGTGGGGTCTATGCAAATCTACCCTTAAAAGTCCAAGGAAGAAAGAGGCTGACAAATCTAGTTTCTCAGAGAAAAACATTTAATAGGGACATACAAGTAGAAGCCACATCTGTGTCTCAGGTGGTGGCTAGACAAGATGGTGGATCCCCACACTATTAGCCCCCAGACCCAGAGCTTATATTCTATAGGGAAAGGGCGACTCTGATGCGATGTGTTGAACATTGAAGGATGATAACACAGAGGCTGTGTGAGATTTATGGTAAATATATGCACAAGGAACAGTAGATAAAGTGGAAATCTCAGTGGCCTTCCTGGATCTGGGGTTAATCAGAAGCCAACACGGTGGATTAGTATCCAAGATGGAGTTGCTTTGGTCTCCACAATGACTCCTCTCTTGGGTCAACGCTCTTTTTTTTTTTTTTTTTTTTTTTTTGAGACAGAGTCTGGCTCTGTCACCCAGGTTGGAGTGCAGTGGCGTAATCTTGGCTCACTGCAACCTCTGCCTCCTGGGTTCAAGCTATTCTCCTGCCTCAGCCTCCCGAGTAGCTGGGATTACAGGTGCCCACCACGACACCTGGCTAAATTTTGTATTTTAGTAGAGAGGGGGTTTCATCATGTTGACCAGGCTGGGCTTGAATTCCTGACCTCAGGTGATCCGCCCGCCTCGGCCTCCCGAAGTGCTGGGATTACAAGTGTGAGCCGCCGTGCCCGGCCAGCACTCTTTTTCCTTCAGAGTGGCGTTCTTTTTTTTCTTCTTTTTTTCTTTCTTTTTTTTTTTTTTTTTTTTTGAGATGGAGTCTCGCTCTGTCGTCCAGGCTGGAGTGCAGTGGCCAGATCTCAGCTCACTGCAAGCTCCGCCTCCCGGGTTTATGCCATTCTCCTGCCTCAGCCTCCCGAGTAGCTGGGACTACAGGCGCCCGCCACCTTGCCTGGCTAGTTTTTTGTATTTTTTAGTAGAGACGGGGTTTCACCATGTTAGCCAGGATGGTCTCGATCTCCTGACCTCGTGATTCGCCCATCTCGGCCTCCCAAAGTGCTGGGATTACAGGCTTGAGCCACTGCGCCCGGCCACTTCTTTTTTTCTTTTCTTTTTTTTTTTTTTTTGGTACAGGGTCTCACCCAGGCTGAAGTACAGGCTGATAGTACAGCTATTTCAGCTCACTGCAACCTCCACCTCCTGGGTTCAAGCGGTCCTCTGGCCTCAGCCTTCTGAATAGCTGGGACCACAGGCATGCACCACATCTGGATAATTTTTGTACTTTTTTATAAAGACAAGGTTTTACCATGTTGCCCAGGCTGGTCTTGAATTCCTGAGCTCAAGGAATCTGCCCACCTCAGCCTTCCAAAGTGCTGGGATTACAGGCATGAACCACTGAGTAGCTGGGACTACCGGCGCCCGCCACCTCGCCCTGCTAGTTTTTTGTATTTTTTAGTAGAGACGGAGTTTCACCGTGTTAGCCAGGATGGTCTCGATCTCCTGACCTCGTGATCCACCTGTCTCGGCCTCCCAAAGTGCTGGGATTACAGGCTTGAGCCACCGTGCCCGGCTTTTTTTTTTTTTTTTTGAGACAAGGTCCTGCTTTGTTGCCCAAGCTGGAGTACAGTGGCATGATCTCGGTTCACTGCAACCTCTGTCTTTTGGGTTCAAGCAGTTCTCCTGCCTCAGCCTCCCGAGTAGCTGGGATCACAGGTGCTCACCACCACACCCAGCTAATTTTTGTATTTTAAGTAGATATGGGGTTTCGCTATGTTGGCCAGGCTAGTCTCAAACTCCTGACCTCAGGTGATCCACTCGCCTTGGCCTCCCAAAGTGCTGGGATTACAGGCGTGAGCCTCTGTGCCCGGCTGTCCCTCCCTCTTACCCCTATCCTTGCTTCTTCATCCCCACCTTCACCCCAGAGGAGGAAGGCTAGAGCATTTTATTTTATTTTATTTTATTTTTTTGAGGCAGGGTCTTTCTCACTCTGCCACTCAGGCTAGAGTGCAGTAGCGTGATCTTGGTTCATGCAACCCCCATTTTCCAGGTTCAAGTGATTCTCCTGCCTCAGCCTCCCGGGGAGCTGGGACTACAGGCATGTACCACCACACCTGGCTAATTTTTGTATTTTTAGTAGAGACTGGGTTTTGCTATGTTCGCTAGGCTGGTCTCCAACTCCTGACCTCAAGTCAGGAGGATCTGCCTGCCTCAGCCTCCCAAAGTGCTGGGATTACAAGCATGAACCACCACAGCCAGCCAGATTTTTTTGTATTTTTAGTAGAGATGGGGTTTCACCATTTTGGTCAGGCTGGTCTTGAACTCCTGACCTCAAAATGATCTGCCCAACTTGGCCTCCCAAAGTTCTGGGATTACAAGGATGAGCCCCTGCACCTGGCCTCTAGACTACAGTTTTTAATTTATGAGTTCACCTCCATCTGTGGGCGGCAAGGAGCCTCTGTAGGCAACACAGGGAGGAAGCAGGTGCAGATCTAGCTGCACCTGCTTGCCTGGCAGTTGGGAAAGCCACCCCTTTTCTGGTTCCTCCCCCATCTTTTCATGACTGTTGCAGCTCACCAGCTGCAGCTAGAGTTTCCTCCCTCTGCTAGGACTTGAGGGAGGCTTATGGACCCTCGCTTTGGGAGCTATGAGCCAGGGCTGTGCCAAGCATCTCATGAGCTCAAGTCCCTGCCACTGCTTGACCTGCTTGGTCTACTGGCATTGTGATTGGGTCAGGCCCAGTGACTCTGAATTGGCTGGAAGACACTCAGCTTTAGTGAGGACTCATTAGAGCCACTCCTTTTGTCTAGCCTGGGCCTGGAGGGACGGATGTGGGCATACCCTGAGTTTAGACAGGTAACCCTGGCCCCTTTTAGAGTTTCTCTGTGAGTCCCCTTAGAGCTTTGCTTCAAAGGCTGGGAAGCTGTTCTGTCCCACCTTGGCAGTCCAGGACTGGGGTTGGGGGTGCAGGGAGGTGTCCGTGCACCCCTTGGGGCTTTCCTTGCCTTAGGGGTCCCCCAGCCAGGCCACAGCAGGCAGAGCTGAGGCCCTACAGTCAGTTTGAGAGGCCTCCCTGCTTTCAGATACAGGGTGGGGTGATGGGCGACCATGGATCCTGAACAGTCCAGAGGCCCCTGTTTCCAAGTTGCAGCTTTTACTTCCCGGAGGCCTCCCTGGCTGCCGGGTGTTTGTGTTGTTCCCATTCCTGTGTACAGGGGCTCCGCCTCCATCTGCAGCCTCCCCTCCTGCCCTGTCTCCAGCATGCCTGGCTGCCCAGGTCAGCGCACAGGCAAGTGGGCAGAATGAGGCCACTGCTGGCTGAACACTGGTCTGAGCTTAGGAAAAGAAAAACTGGTACACAGTTCAGTGTCATAAAAGGGAAAGCAGAACATGTCATCTCTGGGCTGCCAACCTGCTGACTCACTAGACTAGGTCAGTGCCCACAGACTGATCAGCACTCGGAGGATGGCAGAGTTTACAGACAAGGAAGCATCATAAATCACACTGTGGGTATGTGTCGCCTCACTCCCTGGTGAGGAAAGCAAAAGAAACAAAACATATCTTGGATGTGTGGTTCCCAGATGTAGCAAAAATAAAGAGAAACAGAGCCAAGGCAAGCAGCCTGGGCAACATAGCAAGACCCCATCTGTATAAAAAGTGGAAACATTTTTAGCTGGGCATGGTGGGATGTGAGTGTAGTTCCAGCTACTCAGGAGGCTGACACAGGAGGATCGCTTGAACCCAGGAGGTAGAGGTTGCAGTGAGCCAAGATTGCACCACTGCACTCCCGCCTGGGTGACAGAATGATATCCTACCTCAAAAAAAAAAAAAGGTAAAATTTGCCAGGCATGAGGCGTGGTGGCGCATACCTGTAGTCCCAGCTACTCGGAAGACTGAGGCGGGAGGACTGGTTGAGCCTGAGAGGTTGAGGCTGCCGTGAGCCGTTATCATGCCACTATACTCCAGCCTGGGCAACAGAGTGAGACCCTGTCTCAAAAAGAAAAAAAAAAAAAAAAGCCAAGGCAGGGAAGGGAGTCACAGTGATTACAATGATAATAAGAGGGTAGAGATGCGGGACTGTGGACTGGGCCCCTGGCAGGGGCCTGGTGGTGAACATGCTGCCCAACCAGCTGGCATTCCTAAGCACAGACTGACCAGAGCCTTCTCCCTGCAGGAGACAACAACCGGATCCCAGTCATCGGGCCCCTGAAGATCCGGGAGCAGCAGCGGTCAGCTGTCTCCACCAGCTGGCTGCTGCCCTACAGCTACACGTGGTCATCTGAGAAGGTGTTCGTGCAGACGCCCACGACCAACTACACACTGCGGGACTACCGCAGGTTCTTCCAGGACATCGGCTTTGAAGACGGCTGGCTCATGCGGCAGGACACAGAAGGGCTGGTGGAAGCCACGATGCCACCTGGCGTGCAGCTGCACTGCCTCTATGGCACTGGTGTCCCCACACCAGACTCCTTCTACTATGAGAGCTTCCCTGACCGTGACCCTAAAATCTGCTTTGGTGACGGCGATGGTACTGTGAACTTGAAGAGTGCCCTGCAGTGCCAGGCCTGGCAGAGCCTCCAGGAGCACCAAGTGTTGCTACAGGAGCTGCCAGGCAGCGAGCACATTGAGATGCTGGCCAACGCCACCACCCTGGCCTATCTGAAACGTGTGCTCCTTGGGCCCTGACTCCTGTGCCAGGCAGGGCTGGATGGCTCAGCTGTGGACCTGCTCTTGGCCTCTGGTGCTGTCATGGCCCATGAGTTTCACAGAGTTTGTGACTGACTATTCAAGGCTCTGAGTCTTGGACTGTGAAGCATCTGCCGTGGGGAAGTGCTGTTTGTTATCCTTTCTCTGTGGCAGTGAAGAAGGAAGAAATGAGAGTCTGGACTCAGGGACACTGGATGGCAAGAATGCTGCTGATGGTGGAATTGCTGTGACCTCAGGACTGGCTCCACAGGGTGGGCTGGCTGGGCCCTGGTCCCAATCCCTACCTGGGGCCGTGTGTCCCCCTACTCCTATGGGCTTTTCATACTTGCCTACTGGGCCCTGGCCCCGCTGCCTTCCTATGAGGGATGTTACTGTGCTGTGGTCCTGTACCCAGAGGTCCCAGGGATGGGCTCCTGGCCCCTCGGGTGACCCTTCCCACACACTAGCCACAGGTAGGCCTGCCACTGGCCATGGGTAGCTAGAGCTGCTGGCTTCCCTGTGGCTTAGCTGGTGGCCAGCCTCACTGGCTTCCTGGGTGAGCCCAGTAGCCCCTGCAGGCAGGGGCAGTTTGTTGCATTCTTCATGGTTCCCAGGCCCTGGGACATTTCACTCTACTCCTACCTCCCTTACCGTCAGGAGCAGTCAAGCTCTGGATTGGGCAGCAGATGTGCCCCCAGTCCTGAAGGCTGTGTCCCAGGAGCTCTGATTTCCTCGGATGTGCTGTTGGCCCCAGGACTGAAGCTGCCTCCCTTCACCCTGGGACTGTGGTTCCAAGGATGAGAGCAGGGGTTGGAGCCACGGCCTTCTAGGGACCTGTGGAGAAAGGGAATCCAAGGAAGCAGCCAAGGCTGCTCGCAGCTTCCCTGAGCTGTACCTCTTGCTAACCCCACCACCACACTGCCACCCTGCCCTAGGGTCTCACTAGTACCCAAGTGGATCAGCACGGGGCTGAATGGGACCCTGAGAGAGCCAGGGGTCCCCTGAGGCCCCCCTAGGGGCTTTCTGTCTGCCCCAGGGTGCTCCATGGGTCTCCCTGTGGTAGCAGGCATGGAGAGTCAGAGCTGCCTTCATGGCAGTAGGCTTTAAGTGGGTGACTGGCCACAGGCTGAGAAAAGGGTACAGCCTCTAGGTGGGGTTCCCAAAGCTGCCTTCAGGCTGGACTGAGCTGCTCTCCCACAGGATTTCTGTGCAGCTGGATTTTCTCTGTTGCATACATGCCTGGCATCTGTCTCCCTTTGTTCCTGAGTGGTGGGCCCCACATGGGGCTCTGAGCAGGCTGAATCTGGATTCCGGCAATAAAAGTACTCTGGATGCTGTAAGGTGCCCTGGCCTACGCTCTGCTCTGAGCATGAGGGGAGGGAGGTGATGGAGGTACAAGGTGGCTGGAGAGGCAGGAAATTAGGGGCTGGGCCTTTACAGGAGCCTTGACAGGTTCTGTCAGCATCAAAGCATGGTTCCTGTGCCCTTCTGTGGACTTCATCCTCCTGCCTTCTCTCCTGGAATCCAGTTCCCCTCCTGGGACTAAGAACCAGAACCTGAAACATTCCTGTGGAAATGGGGTCCTGTCCTCCCCCTGCTTCTGCCTGGTCTGCAGGCCCCACATGCCACCTAGGAGCTGGGAGCAAGGACAGTCCTGCAGTCACCTGACTAGACCCTCCTTCCCAGCCTCTGTCTTCCCTCAGCTTGCAAGTGTCAGCATCCTTTGAACCTAGAGTTCTTTTTAGGATGCCACCCTTCTTTGCATCTTCAGCTCATCAGCCTGCCATCTGTACCCCTGGGGAGGTACAGACGAGAGAGATCAAGGGAGGAAAAGAGACTACTGGGCTGAGACTAGTATGGACAAAGACTGAAATAGAGACAGAGACAGGGAAACATGGATAGGGGATAGGGTCCTGGCCTGAATTTTGTAGTCCAGAGCCCAGCCAGTACCCAGTTCTGTCTTCACTCAGCCCCACCAGCTGGGGCACCAGGCTTTGATACACCAGAGGCCACAAGAGGGCGCTCTGAACCCTCTCACCGAACCACCTGTTAGCTAACCCTGGAAGGACAGGGTGACCCAGAGTGGGGGTAAAAATGCCTGGGGTAAAAATACTCGGGTCCAGCTGCAGCTCTGGCCTCAGTAAAAGGATGACAACATGAAAGGGAGCTTCACCCCAGGCCCTGCCCAACCTCACTCCCTGCTTGGCCCTGACACCCCCCTACTCATGGCACCCCACTCACCCCTGACCCATTTTAGCTTCACTGTCACCCTCAGTTTCATAGCTGCAGAGAGAGAGGGCATGGAATCAGAGAAGGCTTTAGGACTAGCACACTAGGGTTCAAAGCTCTACTAGCTACAGCCAAGTTGTCTGGGGAGCCTTCTGACCCTCAGTTTCCTCATCCAAAGAATGGGGACATCTGGGTGCACTGGCTCACGCTTGTAGTTCCACCTACTCAGGAGGCTAAGGCAGGAGGATTGCTTGAGCCCAGGAGTTTGAGACCAGCCTGGGCAAGACTTTAAAGGTGAAATAGGCCGGGCGCTGTGGTTCGCGCCTGTAATCCCAGCACTTTGGGAGGCCAAGGGGGGGGGGGGGGTGGATCACCTCAGGTCAGGAGTTCAAGACCAGCCTGGCCAACATGGTGAAACCCCATATCTACTAAAAATACAAAATTAGCCAGGTGTGGTGGCACATGCCTTGTAGTCCTAGCTACTCTGGAGACAGAGACAGGAGAATCGCTGGAACCTGGGAGGTGGAGGCTGCAGTGAGTCAAGATGGTGCCACCGTACTCCAGCCTGGGCAAGATAGAGCGAGCTAGATCTCAAAAAAAAAAAAAAAAAAAAAAAGGCCGCCGCGGCGGCTCACGCCTGTAATCCCAATACTTTGGGAGGCCGAGGCGGGTGGATCACAAGGTCAGGAGATCGAGACCATCCTGGCTAACACGGTGAAACTCCGTCTCTACTAAAAATACAAAAAATTAGCTGGGCATGGTGGCGGGCACCTGTAGTCCCAGCTATTCGGGAGGCTGAGGCAGGAGAATGGCGTGAACCCGGGAGGCGGAGCTTGCAGTGAGCCGAGATCGCGCCACTGTGCTTCAGCCTGGGCGGCAGATCGAGACTCCGTCTCAAAAAAAAAAAAAAAAAAGATGAAATAAAAATAAATCTGTAGTCCCAAGTAGGAAGCTGAGGCAGGAAGATCACTTGAAACTAGGAGTTTGAGGCTGCAGTGAGCTATGATCACAACTGTGAATAGCCATTGCACTCCAGCCTGGGCAACAGATCTCTGAAAGCAAAAGAAAAGAATGGTTACAAATAAATGTATCTTGCAGGGTGGTCCTGAGGAACACTGATGGTGTTAGAGAACATCTGATTCAGGGTGTGATGTACATGGGGCTTTTAGCTGATGGGCTAGGTAACTGGGTGTGAGACTGCAAAGCCAGAGGGAGCCGGCATATGTTTTTTTTGTTTCCTTTCTTTTTTTTTATTTTGAGATGGAGTTTCGCTCTTTATCGCCCAGGCTGGAGTGCGATGGCGCGATCTCGGCTTACTGCAACCTCTGCCTCCCAGGTTAAAGCGATTCTCCTGCCTCAGTCTCCCAAGTAGCTGCAATTACAGGCATGTGCCACCACAATAGGCTAATTTTGTATTTTTAGTAGAGACGGGGTTTCTCCATGTTGGTCAGGCTGGTCTCGAATTCCCAACCTCAGGTGATCCGCCTGACTCAGCCTCCCAAAGTTCTGGGATTACAGGTGTGAGCCACCAGGCCCAGCTGAGCCGGCATACCTTATATGAAGCTGTGGCAGGGACAAGTGGCTGGGTGCCGACACAAGTGTCCAGAGTTGTCCTTCTGCCCAGCCAGGGAGGCCGGAGGAACTGATCTGGGAGGCAAAGGGTGCAACTCGATTGATCCAAATATATATGTCCACTCACTGACACGGGAGGTGTTCCAAGCAGAGGGCAGGAGGGCAGCACCAGCGAGGGCTCCTCAAGCATTGTCATCCAGGCCTGCAGAGAGAATGGAAGGGTTTTTAGGCAGGGGAGATACAAAGTCATCGCAATCTGTAATTTAGGAGCATCCCCTACTCTGTGGAGATGGGTTAAGGGGAGCAGGAAAGGGATTGGGAAGCCACTGTGGCTGGGGAGAAGAAAGCAGGGTGTAGGCCGTGGGAGGAGTGGGGAGGAAGGGTCTGAAGTGCTGCCCATCTCTGGCTGGGTCCCTATCACTGGGTGGCAGGGAGCAGGGTCTTGGGTATGGTCTGGAACCAGAGGACATGCACTTGTGGTCATAAGGCTGGGGAAAAGACCCCAGGGCCCTGGACCAAGTCAGTGCTTGAGGTGTTGACAGGAAATTTCGGTGGAGGGCTCAGGGGCCCATGAGGTCAGGAGGCTCTAGACAAGAGAGCCCCAGAGACACCAGAGGAAAAGGAACTCGAGAGGAAGATGGAGGAGCAAACAGAGGGAGGGGAAGTGGGCAGGAGGTGCAGCTCCCCCAAGAGGGGTGGCAGCTCTCTTGGGAAGATGAGGACAGAGCCCCAGGGAGGTCTGGGGTTGGCCAAGGGAGCCTGCAGTTTCTTTGTGGGTGCGGGGGCCTCAAGGGATGGGAATCTGAGCTGTGCGTGTGTTTGGACAAGTGCCCAGAGTGTGTGTCTTCTCGGGGTTCCTAGACGCAGGGTGGCAGCGGCCCGGCGGTGGCCGAGGCCGTTTGGATCCCTGTGTGAGCTGTAGGGGGCGCCCTGGGCGCCGGGCCCAGGTCAAGGGCGAGATAGGAACGGGGTGCGGGGGCCGATGAGAGCTCCCCGCGGGAATGTCCCGGTGTGGACGCCCTCGGAGGCCCCATCTAACTCCAGGGCGGCGAGGGTGGCCAGGCCCAGGTCACGGGCTGCGCCGGCCCTGGCGAGGCCACTGGGGGCTGTCGGGCGTCCACGCTCACGGTCTGGGCCAGAGGACCCCGTACCGGCCAGGCCGTGGCGGCCACGGGGGCCTGGAAGCGCCGCCGCCAGCTGGCCCCGCACGGAACTGTGTCCCGACGCGGCGCGCGCTATCGCGATCCGGTGGCGGGTGACGTGGCGGGGCGGGGCCTGAGCGGCCGCGGCGACGGCGGCGCGACCGAGCATCCTGGCGGCGCCGGGCCACTGGGAGGTAACGGGCCGGGCCATGGGCGGGCGCGCGGGGAGCGGGGCCGGGGCCGGGCCGCGTTCTGTGGGAGCGGAACCCGCTGGGTCTTGGCCACCGCCGTCGGGAGCGGGATGCGGCCCAGAAACTGCGCGGGGCTGGCCGGTCGGGGCCGCGCGAGAGGCGCTGCGGCTGAGGGGTGGCTACAGGAGGAGCGAGGGACCTCGAGCGTGAGGGCCGAGTGTGGGAGAAATGCTGCATGGGTGCGAGCCCCGGAGGCTGATGGTGACCGCGAGGGAGCCAGTCTTGGAGTGTGCTGGCGACGCGGCGAGTGTGAGGGAGACCGGGGGTGTGTGTGGAGAGGGAAACCCCAGGTACCAGGGTGACCGGGACTCTGTGTGTGCGGGCCGCGCTGCGAGCGTGAGACTGTGCGACGGTGACCCAGAGTGGGACCGTGACTGCGCTTCCGACTGCAGGACAGAGAACCTGTGCTGTGTGGTGGCCGCGGTGGGGCGGAGAAAGATGCGGGCTCAGGACTGCAGGAGCCAGGCTTCCTGGGGCTGTCGCAAGAATGACGATTATCATTTTAAAATCAGTCCATTTACTTTAGAGAATGCCGCAAGGTTTTGCGGCGTGTTGGGGCCTGGAGCGTTGGGCTGCTGGCGCTGGGGAACCCACGTGGCCCCGGTGATTATGGCTCTTTTGAGCGTCCCCATAGCCTGTCATCTTGTGTGACTATCTCTCGTCCTGAATGTGGGGAGATAGACGTGAAACATTCTGAAAATTCTTTGCTGGGCTCTAAGCAAACATGTTGTGTAATGGTCAGTATAAATAGGAATCAGGGTGTCGGCGAACACGTTTTTGAGTACCTCTTGTATGCCCTGGGCTTGGTGACACAGTTAAAAAGAATTCAGTCTCTGCCCTTGATGGGGGAAAAAGCCAGGGCCAGCTCAGCTCGGCGAACACGTTTTTGAGTACCTCTTGTATGCCCTGGGCTTGGTGACACAGTTAAAAAGAATTTAGTCTCTGCCCTTGATGGGGGAAAAAGCCAGGGCCAGCTCGGCTCGCAGGGCGGCAGTTCAGTGCCCAGCCATCGGGAGCTTATCTCTCAGAGCTGCTCCCAGATTTCAGATCTGGGAGGAGCAGACTTGAAAGGCTGTGACTGCTTCCTGATATCAGTTCCACCTCTTTTTGGTGGCGGTGAGGCCCTTTGGGGACCTGCCCAGGCCGCCTGCATTACTCGGGTCCCGTGTGTGCTGTGCAGATGGCTTTTGCTTCCCAACTTTGATCTCAGATCGTCATTCAAGTCATTATACTGGAGTTTATTTTCCTGGCAAGTGTGTGGAAAACCACCAGCCTGATTTTCTCCTCTCTTCCTCTCTTTGTCCTCCTTCCCTATTTGGCCATGGATGTATTTTTATGGCATATACCGCTTTTATGATCCCCATCTCCGTGGAACTTCTTAGTAGAAGAAATTTGCTGACCTTTGTGTTTCCTGCTGTAATCTCTTGGATGTAGATTAGTTTCTAAAAAAGTTATGCAGGCCGGGCACAGTGGCTCAGGCCTGTAATCCCAGCACTTTGGGAGGCTGAGGTGGGCAGATCACGAGGTCAGGAGATCGAGACCATTCTGGCTAACATGGTGAAATCCCGTCTCTACTAAAAATACAAAAGATGAGCCAGGCGTGGTGGCGGGTGCCTGTAGTCCCAGCTACTCGGGAGGCTGAGGCAGGAGAATGGCTTGAACCCGAGAGGCAGAGGTTGTAGTGAGCCAAGAGTGTGCCATTGCACTGTAGCCTGGGCGACAGAGTGAGACTCCGTCTCCAAAAAAAAAAAGAAAAAAGTTATGCAAACGGTGCCCACGGGACCTGGGGCCCCAGAGCTGCCTAGACATGCATGATTTAATGTGACAAGGCCAGTTCTCTGACAGGTTTGGACTGACTGCTTCAGTTATACCCACCCTGTGGGTGTCATGGAACCTGCCAGTAATTAGGACTGCCCCTGCTGGGCATGTAAAATTTAGATTTTACAAGGAAATATCATTCTGCTGCTTTCTTGGTTAATTTTTTTTTTTTTTTTTTTTTTTGAGACGGAGTCTCGCTCTGCCGCCCAGGCTGGAGTGCAGTGGCCGGATCTCAGCTCACTGCAAGCTCCACCTACCGGGTTCACGCCATTCTCCTGCCTCAGCCTCCCGAGTAGCTGGGACTACAGGCGCCCGCCATCTCGCCCGGCTAGTTTTTTGTATTTTTTAGTAGAGACGGGGTTTCACCGTGTTCGCCAGGATGGTCTTGATCTCCTGACCTCGTGATCCACCCGTCTCGGCCTCCCAAAGTGCTGGGATTACAGGCTTGAGCCACCGCGCCCGGCCGGTTAATTTTTTAAAATTACGTAAATATATATATACATATTTTTTTAAATCAGCTTTCTCAGGTTAAAAGGGTTCATTTTTTGATCAGTTCCCTCCCACTCTTTGTTGCAGAGTTTATGTGGCCGAGGCAGACAAGTGAAATTAGGCCTTGCTGCAGGGACTTCATTTCCTTCTCAGTACTGGACCCATTTATGAGGAGGTGGCTTATGAAAGTGTGATGTTCACGTATTTCTTGACAGGTGAATATTGTTGCGCTGTCTTTTCTTTTGTTTGTGTGATTTACAAAGAGTTTTTACTTATTTGTATACAGTATGAACACAATACTAGTAAAGAGAATGGCTTACACATAATTAACAATTCTTTAGTATTACATGTTAAATAACACTGTAATTTATTATAAAAATAAATTATATATTTATATTACAACTCTTTCTGAAGAGTAATTGGGTGGGTTTTTTCTTTTTTTTCTTTTTGGAGACAGAGTATCATTCTGTCACCCAGGCTGGGGTGCAGTGGTGTGATCTCTGCTCACTGCAACCTCCGCCTCCCGAGTTCAAGTGATTCTTCTGCCTCAGCCTCCCAAGCAGCTGGGATTACAGGCGCCCGCCACCATGCCTAGCTAATTATTGTATTTTTAGTAGAGACGGGGCTTCACCATCTTGGCCAGGCTGGTCACGAACTCCTGAGCTCAGGTAATCTGCCCGCCCTGGCCTCCCAATTGTGGTGGATTTTTTTTTTTTTTTTTTTTTTGAGACGGAGTTTTGCTCTTGTTGCCCAGGCTGGAGTGCAATGGCGCAATCTCGGATCACTGCAACCTCCACCTCCCGGGTTCAAGTGATTCTCCTGCCTCAGCCTCCCAAATAGCTGGGATTATAGGCGCCCGCCATCATGCCTGGACAATTTTTTATATTTCTAGCACAGATGGGGTTTCACTGTGTTGGCCAGGCTGGTCCTGAACTCCTGACCTCAGGCGATTCACCCGCCTCAACCTCCCAAAATGCTGGGATTACAGGCGTGAGACACTGCGCCCAACCATAAACTCAGAGTTTTATAAGAAAAAGTCTTCTGTGTTTTCACCACAGTTAAGATTTTGATTCAACCAGAGGGGGAAATAAAAATATTTTGATGTATTTCTCTGTGATACAGCAAAATATTTTTTGGTCTTCAGCCCATTTCCTAGCATACAACTCCTAAAATACTTAGAAAGACCAAAGTAATGTATTTTTGTATGCTGATGACTGGTGGCTGGCAGCGCCTAGAGAGCTTCAGGATGGGGACTGGTCACTGGAAAGACCAAGTCAGGATTAGAGGGTTGGGACTTTGAGCCCTACCCCCAACCTCGGGGGAGGGGAGAAGGAGGAGGGTGAGGTTAAGTTGATCACCAATGGCCAGTGGCTTAATCACTCATGCCTATGTAATGAAGCCTGCATAAAAACCCAAGAGGCCAGGGGTTTAGGGAGCTTCCGGATAGCTGGACACGTGGAGGTTCCTGGATGGTACTTCTCCCTAGGAGGACAAGGAAAGTCTGTGACCCTTCCCCCTTCCTGGCTCTGCAAACTTCTTCATCTGTATCCTTTGTAACACCCTTTATAATATACCAGTAAATGTAAGTGTTTCTCTGAGTTCTGTGAGCCATTCTAGCAAAATAATTGAACTGAAAGAGGGGTCTTGGGAGCCCCAACTTCAAACAGTTCGGTCAGAAGTTCAGGAGGCCTGGATTTGTGCCAGGTATCCTGTGAGGGAGGGGCAGTCTGTGGGACTGAGCCTTTCCGCTGTGGGATCTGATGCTGTTTCCAGGTAGATAGTGTTGAGATTGAACTGGAGGACACTCAGCTGGTGTCCCTGGGGAGAAATGATTGCTTGTTAGTGGGGAACCCTCCCCCCAACATTTGGTCACAGAACTCTTCTGTGTTGATTGTTGTGGTGTGAGAGTACACAGTAAAAATGGTTTTGAGTTTTTCCAAACATTCTCAATAGCATTTTTTCCTTTATTCATTACAAAAATTTTGGTTTCAAATCCAGTTTGTAAAACTTCCTTTGTAATTGAGCTTCCCCCATTTCATCCCATCATTTTCTGATGTAATTGAATTGTGATAAATTCATTTATTCCAAAAATTGCTTGTGGCAGTTTCGTGGTTAAATTTTCATGGGGAAATTTTAGTAGTCTGTTAAATTCCTTTATTACCTGCTGCAGGAGACTGCAGGAATTTAAAAAAAAATTTTAAATTTTTTTGTTGGCTGGGCGCGGTGGCTCACGCCTGTAATCCTAGCACTTTGGGAAGCCGAGGCAGGCGGATCTCCTGAGGTCCTAGGAGTCCGAGACCAGCCTGACCAACATGGTGAAACCGAGACCAGCCTGACCAACATGGTGAAACCCCGTCTCTACTAAATATAAAAAATTAGCCAGGCATGGTGGCGCAGGCCTGTAATCCCAGCTACTCAGAAGTCTGAGGCAGGAGAATCGCTTGAACCCAGGAGGCGGAGGTTGCAGTGAGCCAAGATTGCGTCATTGCACTCCAGCCTGGGCAACAAGAGCAGAACTCTGTCTCAAAAAAAAAAAATTTTTTTTATTTTTGCTGTGTTGCCCAGGTTGGTCTCAAACTTCTGGCCTCAAGCCATCCTCTTACCTTGGCCTCTCAAAGTGCTGGGATTACAGACTTGAGCTACTGCACCCAGCCTAATTTTGTGTGTGTGTGGTTTTTTTTTGTAGAGATGGGATTTTGCCATGTTACCCAGGCTGAGAGAGATTGATATTGTGTATGATCCTTACATACCAATTTCTCTCTTTTTTTTCATTGCACCTGTAACTAATTGGAAGTAGCAATTTCTCTTATGAAATGGATAAAAATTGAGGGAAAGGATAGCCAATTCAGAAGGGTGATCTGGTAGAATTTTGATGACTCTGTCATAATGCCTAGCTGGAGGTAATGTCTTAATTATTGGCCTTTTGAATCAGCGATTTTCATTCCATTGTTACAGAGGGTCTGCAGATCTACTCTGGGGATAGGATAGACAACGCGTCTCACACAGGTAGGCACTGCTGTTTTTGGAATGTATGTAGCTACTATTGTGATTAATTAAATGCAAATTCCTTCAAAATGAAGTCTTAGTAGCTTTTCGCCATTATTTATTCTTTTTTATCAATTGTTACCTGAAGAATAAGTACCGTGACAGAAAATGTCTGATGTTAATACAGCCAGTTCACCTTCCTTCCTCCCTTCCTCCCTTCTTCCCGCCTTCCCTCTTCCCTTCTCTTCCCTCCTTCTTTCCTTCCCTCCTTCCCTCCTTCCCTCCTTCTTTCTTTCCTTCCTTTTGTAGAGACAGAGGTCTCCCTATGTGGCCCAGGCTGGTCTTGAACTCGGCCTCAAGTGATCCTCCCTCCCTTTTTTGGCCTCCCACTGACTGGCCAGACATTTCACTTGTTTTTTTGGAGACCAAGTCTCACTCAAGTGCCCAGGCTGGAGTGCAGTGATGCGATCTCTCAGCTCAGTGCAACCTCTGACTCCCGGGTTCAAGGGATCATCCTGTCTTAGCCTCCTGAGTAGCTGGGACTACAGGCGTGTGTCACCATGCCTGGCTAATTTTTGTATTTTTTGTAGAGACAGGGTCTTGCTGTGTTGCCCAGGCTGGTCTCAAACTCCTGGGCTCAAATGATTCCCCCTGCCTCAGCCTCCCAAAGTGCAAGGATTATAGGTGTGGGCCACCGTGCCCAGCTTGACATTTTTGCGTTTAAATATGCTATAATCCCATAATACATTACTACTATTTTTGTTTTGGGTGGTCAGTTATATTCTAAAGTTATTAAAAATGAGCAAAAGGCCGGGCGCGGTGGCTCAAGCCTGTAATCCCAGCACTTCGGGAGGCCGAGATGGGCGGATCACGAGGTCAGGAGATCGAGACCATCCTGGCGAACACAGTGAAACCCCGTCTCTACTAAGAAATACAAAAAATAGCCGGGCGAGATGGCGGGCGCCTGTAGTCCCAGCTACTCGGGAGGCTGAGGCCGGAGAATGGCGTGAACCCGGGAGGCGGAGCTTGCAGTGAGCTGAGATCCGGCCACTGCACTCCAGCCTGGGCTACAGAGCGAGACTCCGTCTCAAAAAAAAAAAAAAAAAAAAAAAAGAGCAAAAATGTGATTGGGCGCAGTGGCTCACGCCTGTAATCCCAGCACTTTGGGAAGTCGAGGTGGGTGGATTACCTGAGGTCAGGAGTTCGAGACCAGCCTCACCAACATGGAGAAACCCTGTCTCTACTAAAAATACAAAATTAGCCGGGGCCAGACATCATCGCTTACACCTGTAATCCCAGCACTTTGGGAGGCTGAGGCGAGCGGATCACGAGGTCAAGAGATCAAGACCATTCTGGCCAACATGGTGAAACCCCGTCTCTACTAAAAATATAAAAATTAGCTGGGTATGGGGACATGTGCCTGTAATCCCAGCTACTCATGAGGCTGAGGCAGGAGAATTGTTTGAACTTGGGAGGCGGAGGTTGCTGTGAGCTGAGATTGAGCCACCGCACTCCAGCCTGGGCAACGAGCGAATCTCCATCTAAAAAAAAAAAAAAAAAAAAAAAGAGTCGGGCGCGGTGGCTCATGCCTGTAATCCCAGCACTCTGGGAGGCCGAGGCGGGCAGATCATGAGGTCAGGAGTTTGAGACCAGCCTGATCAACATAGTGAAACCCCGTCTCTGCTAAAGATACAAAAATTAGCTGGTTGTGGTGGCACACGCCTATAATCCCAGCTACTTAGGAGGCTGTGGCAGGAGAATTGCTTGAACCCGGGAGACAGAGATTGCAGTGAGCCGAGATTGCGCCACAGCACTCCAACCTGGGCGACAAAGCAAGACTCTGTCTCAAAAAAAAAAAAAAAAAAAAAAAAACCAAAAATATGTATTTAAAAAATATTTACCTAGGCTATTTGGTATTGCCCCACAACTTGATGTTCTGTTCTATTTTTTCACTTTTTCCATTTTAACCCTTTTGGTTTTCATCTCACTGCTAAAGTTCCACATTTGTTTCCTTATGCTGTTCAACTTTTTCAGTAGAGTCTTTAATGTATCAAACACAATTATTTTAAATTCATTGTTTGATGTTTCCATTATCTGGGTCATCTCTAAGTCTGGTCCTATTGATTACTTTACCTCTTGATAGTGGGTTGTTTTTCTTGCTTTTTTAATGTTGCTTGTAACTTGTTACTGATTGCCAGATATGGTACGTGGAGCAGTAGAGACTGCGGTATATAGCATTTATTTTGGGAACTGGGTACAGCTTTTCTTTGCTAGACTGTTTGTATGGGAGTTTGAACTCCTAGTCAGGAGACAGTTGTGTTTGGGTGTTATTGTTGCTATGGTTACGTTAGGTGCACCAGTGGCTTCAAATTCTTCTCGTGTTTCCTTGCCAGCTTATGGTTGATTTGCTGGAGGGAGGCTTTTTCTCAGTGGTTATCCTCCATCCATACCCTCAGCTTATTAGCCAGGCGTGGTAGTGCACCCCTGTAGTCCCAGCTACTCTGGAGGCTGAGGCGAGAGAATCCCTTGAACCCAGGAGGCAGAGGTTACAGTGAGCCGAGATCGTACCACTGCACTCCAGCCTGCGTGACAAAGCAAGACTCTGTCTCAAAAAAAAAAAAAAAAGAAAGAAAATAAGGTCTCACTCAGTCATCTCACTCTGTCACCCAGACTGGAATGCCAGTAGTGCCATCATGGTTCACTGCAGCCTCCAACTCCTGAGCTCAAACTTACCTCTTAGCCTTCTGAGTAAATGGCTGGGGCTACAGGCGTGTGCCATCATGCCTGGCTACTTTTTAATTTTTTTTTTTTAGAGATGGGGGTCTTGCCATGTTGCCCAGGCTGGTCTCGAACTCTTGACCTCAAGTTCCTCCAGCCTTAGCCCCTGGAGATTACAGGTGTAAGCCACTGCGTCCAGCCACCCTCAGCTTTAGGATTTCTCTGTGCACCTATGCCTCAGTACACGGTCTCAGTGGTAGACTACTGTTGCTTGTTCCTGGGTGCTTGCTAACCTGGTGGTAGGGAGTGGGGATTTCTCCGTTGTCCTGGTTCAGCCTCAGTCTTAGGCAGGCCCTGTTTGTTTCCCTGGGTCTTGGGAGTGGATCTTTCTGGGTGCTCCTGCCCTTTTCCCAGGAGAAAGCACCTCCAGTGGTCTTGCCCAGAATTTCCTACCCCTCCTCCAGGCATAGAGTTTTGTTTTGTTTTATTTTGTTTTTGTTTTTGTTTTTATCCTGCCCCAGCTGCCTCAGGAGTGACAGAGTTTGCTGCCCTTTCCCAGGGGTTTATGGTATTTATTCTTCAGAGAAGAAGGGTATAGGTTGGCCTTTGTATTTTCCCTCCCATAAGCCAGCACTACCAAGAGAGGTTTTCTCAGGTTACCTGCCCAGTATTTCTTATGAGTACCCACTGAGGTATATGGAAAAAACCTGAGTGTCTGTGGCTCTTCCTGACCCACAATTGACATTTGGTAATTTTTTTAAAAATTTACCTGAATTCTTCTGACTCACCTAAATGGTTGTCTCATCTTTCTCCCACTGCCACAGGTGAGCCAGACCTTGTATCTCTCTATCTCCTTGGAGGTGGCCGTCTTTCCATCAGTTTCTTTCTTTTTTTTTTTTTTTTTTGAGATGGAGTCTGGCTCTGTCCCCCAGGCTGGAGTGCAGTGGCGCGATCTCTGCTTACTGCAAGCTCCGCCTCCCAAGTTCACACCGTTCTCCTGCCTCAGCCTCCCGAATAGCTGGGACTACAGGCACCCGCCACCACACCTGGCTAGTTTTTTGTATTTTTAGTAGAGACGGGGTTTCACCGTGTTAGTTAGGATGGTCTCGATCTCCTGACCTCATGATCCACCCGCCTCAGCCTCCCAAAGTGCTGGGATTACAGGTGTGAGCCACCGCGCCCGGCCCCATGAGTTTCAATCTAGTTGGTTGCCCTGTAACTTCAGCTTTCTGATGGCTCCAAGAAAAAGTGTTGTTTGTCACTGGAGTGGGAATGGTGCTGTGCATCCTGAGTGGAAGGTGGAAGTTGAGGACTTTCCATTTTATACTAGATTTTTTTGTTTTTTGAAACAGAGTCTTGCTCTGTCGCCCAGGCTGGAATGCAGTGGCGTGATAATGGCTCACCGCAGCCCTGACTTCTTTGGCTCAAGAGATACTCCCACCTTGGCCTCCCAAGTAGCTGGCATGTGCCACTGTGCCCAGCTAATTTTTGTATTTTTGTAGAGATGGAGTCTTGCCATGTTGTCTGGGCTGGTCTCGGACTCCCAGGCTCAAGCAATCCTCTTGCCTCAGCCTCCCAAAGTGCTGGATTACAGGTGTGGACCACTGTCCCTGGCCTAGTTTTCTCTTATTTCATTTTTTTGTAGAGACGGTGCCTCCCTATGTTGCCCAGGCTACTCTTGAAATCCTGGCTTCAGGCGATCCTCCGGCCTTGGTCTCCCAAAGTACTAGGATTACAGGCGTGAGCCATCATGTCTGGCCCCATTTTATTTGTAATTTTTGTTGTTTGTTTTTTGAGACAGGGTCTCTCTGTCACCCAGGCGGGAGTGCAGTGGTGTGATCACGGCTCACTGCAGCCTGAACCTTCTTGGGCTCAGGTGATCCTCCCACTTCAGCCTCCTGAGTAACTAAGACTACAGGTGTGTGCCACCATGCCCAGCTAACTTTTGTAGTTTTGTGGTGTAGACAGGGTTTTGCCATTGCCCAGGCTGGTCTCCTGGGCTCAAGTGATCCACCTGCTTTGGCCTCCCAAAGTGCTGGGATTACAGGTATGCACCACTGTGCCCTGCCAAGGTGAAGTTTAGATATGGGGAGGAGGTAAGGGATGGCCTTGAGGTTGTACGTGTGGCCAAGCCAGCCTAGGACTTAGTCACGTGCTCTTGGGAGCTGCTAGGGTTACATTACAATTTTGCTCTTGGGTGTTTAGCAAACAGGTAGGAACTTTAATTACTTTTGCCAAGGACAGGCTCTTGATAACAATTGCATTTTTCTTTTCTTTCTCTCTCTCTCTCTCTCTCTCTCTCTCTCTCTTTCTTTCTTTCTGAGACAGAGTCTTGCTCTGTCACCAGACTGGAGTGCAGTGGTGCTATCTCGGCTCACTGCAACCTCTGCCTCCCAGGTTCAGGTGATTCTCCTGCCTCAGCCTCCTGAGTAGCTGGGACTACAAGTGCATGCCATCACGCCCAGCTAAATTTTTTTTGTATTTTTAGTAGAGACGGGGTTTCACCATGTTGCCCAGGATGGTCTCAATCTCTTAGACTTGTGATCCACCTGCCTCAGCCTCCCAAAGTGCTGGGATTACAGGTGTGAGCCACTGCACCCAGCATGCATTTTGTTACTGAATGAAGAGAACGAAGCCTGGCATGGTGGCTCACACCTGTAATTTGAGCACTTCAGGAGGCCAAGGTAGGAGGATCAATTGAGGCCAGGAGTTCAAGACCAGCCTGGGCAACATAGCGAAACACTGTCTTTACAAACAAATTAGAAAAAAAAATAGCTGGGCATGGTGGCGAGCAACTGTAGTCCTAGCTACTCAGGAGGCCGAGATAGAGGACTGCTTGAGCCTAGGAGTTGGAGGCTGCAGTGAGTTACGATTGCATGATTGCACTCCAGCCTGGCTGACAAAGTGAGACCCTGTCTCTTGAATAAAAAAGAGAGAGAGAGAGAGATTGAAAGAGAAAGAAGTCTTATCTGCCTTCAGTTATGTGTGATTCTGCTACTCTCCTTGGCAGAAGGAGTCCTTAACCTTCCAGCAGGAACCTTGTCTTTCATTCGGGTGCTGCGACTGAAATCCTAGGCATGAGGTCTTGTGGGACTGTGACTGTGCCCCATCTCTCCAAATAAGGCCACTGGGTAGTTTCACCAGTGTATCTGACAAATCTGATAAAGCCATATCAGCATCACCAGTGCCAGGTTTTATGAATACAAAGGGAATACCTAGTAACCCCATTCCCTCCTCCCAGCTAGAGTGTGATGGAATAGGGGGAGCTGTATTGGTCACTGGGGTCAGATTTCTCTGCTCGTCTCCATGTTGACGGGTAGAAAAGGCATCCTAGGTCTCTCTGCACCTGACTCTTATGTGAGACTATAGGCTCCCCAGCTGTTTACCGGTTTTGTTCTAATGGATGCCGGGGCTCACCTGACAGGCACATGAAAACAAGTATGTTTCCACGTGCCTCTGTAGGGAAACCTGCATGACTTGGTGCCAGAGCGAGAGCAAAAGTGGTGCTGCCTTAAAGCTCAGCCTCACTGAAGCAGAGGTAGGCACTCCTGGGACTGGGGGAAGGCTTGACTGGGGCCTGGGAGGAGCTTTTTTACTTGGGCTCAGGTCCAGACTTGAAGGGGTTTGGGATAGGGAAGGCAGGAGTTTTGGGTGGCAGCTGTGGAGATCAGCATTTTCCCTAATAACTACTCACTCTTGACTGTGGTTTCCTTGCTCTGAGCTCCACGAGGCCAGGTTTGGCACATCACATACACATTTGTTGAATAGATAAGAGGCTTCTGGAAAGATGATGTGCTTGCCAATCCTGTTCCTATTGCTGATTCTTGGAGGTTATCTCCATGACCTTAAAGGACTAATTCATGGGTGGGAATCAAATGGCCCACCAGCTTTCTTCTGAAGATGAGATGGGATCAAGGGATCGGAAGTGTGACTGGCATAGGAGTTGAGGGAGGGAGAAGGTCACGCTGGGTGCAGAGTCAGGAAGGTGCTGATTTTCCTTTGATAGATTCTGGGTCCTTCCTAGGTAGGTTAAAGTGGAATCCGACACGAGGGGCATGCTGCGGAAGAAAGCAAATACGCCAATGGCAAATTAGCCCTGGGTTGGGATGCCCCTGGATGTCCTTTCTCCACCCTGTCTTATTACGTAACCCCTCTCTTTTGAGTACTTTGGAAAAAGAAAGATGTTGAATGGGCAAGCAGCAACGTGGGAGAGTAAGGTAGGTGTTGCAGACACAGTGATACATAGGCATGTATTTTTTTTTTTTTTGAGACCGAGTCTCGCTCTGTCACCAGGCTATAGTGCAGTGGTGCGACCTTGGCTCACTGCAACCTCCGACTCCCTGGTTCAAGCGATTCTCCTGCCTCAGCCTCTCGAGTGGGGATTACAGGTATGTGTCACCATGCCCAGCTAATTTTTGTATTTTCAGTAGAGACGGGGTTTCACCATTTTGGCTAGGATGGTCTCGATCTCCTGACCTTGTGATCCGCCTGCCTCGGCCTCCCAACATTCTGAGATTACAGGTGGGAGCCACTGCGCCCAGCCAGGCGTGTATTTTCTTTTTTTTTTTTTTTTTTTTTTTTTTT